>NW_027411866.1:251893689-251955165 GCF_047663935.1 Musca autumnalis
TGTAACAGAACGCTTGAATATTTTTCTGGTCAAATTTTGTAGCACAATGTCATTTATCGACATTTTCCGAAGAGTTTGTACATTCTTAAGGCCAAAACTGCCTGAAGGAGCGTTCCAATGCTTTTGCGATGTATTAGAGAGTTTTTAATTACTGTATTGGCTACAATTTTTGTCTTTGTGTTGGATCGTAAATCTCAATGGTTAAGCTGTTATATGCCAAAATATCCAAAAAACGTCAATAAAAAACTTAAAGTCAAAATCGGGAGGCTCGATTTTCGCGGTAGATATATGGTCCAGTGGACTTTTTTGCTCAGTTCAATCCCAGGAATCAGAAACGCGAAGGGCTCATTAAGGTTTTCAAATCGCCCCGGCCTAATCCACACACATACACCATTCTTGCAACTTCTTCTTCTTCTTGGTAAAAGTGAAATGTCCCTGAATGTGTAAATTGCATTTCTGAATATAATCCTTTGGGTAAATTTTGTCAAATATGAATAGGGGCTACAGAATGTATTTTCATAAATATTTCATAACTGGCTTGGGTGCTGGTGCAAGAATGTGGAAGAATGTAGGGAAGAAACTAGTCAACTTTTCAAATGGCATATCATTCGTTGAAAGTACGTTTTAGATTTCATAACATGCAGAACAATATGCATTGGGTTGGAATGGGTCGAATTGGAAAGTATATGCACACAAGAAAACCGAAACACACATACCGTACTTTTATCTTATATCACAACATGAATTGTTTTAGGACAAGTTTTTTTTTTTAATTCGAAGAAGAAAATGTCCAGCACCAGACTGTGTTAAACATTTTTGTCTTCTGTGCATCGTTTTCTAAACCCAAAGAAACTGAATTCATTTCATTATCTTGAAATCCTTTTAGTCTTAGAATAATAGTTTTATTTTATTATTTCCTTCATGTTGGAAAAGAAAATGTCTTTGCCCTTTTCATGGCTTTTGAATTCTAATTCTTGAAGAACTTTAAAAAGTTCTTCCCATAAGTTTTACTTTTGCTTTTGTATCTCACCGTGACCACAAAAAAATTGAATATTTAATTTTCTCAAGATAGTTTTTTCGACATGTTTGGTTAAGGTAAATATGCAATGTACATATGGTAAATTTCAAATTTCTTTTGCAATTCCATTGGAAGAAATTTTAAAAAAAATTTTGCGAGCATATCCACAATTTTTGGAACATAGATTAAGAAAAAAGTCGTGGTTTCAAATCTGTTCGCGTTCACAAAATTGGATGCTGCGCTCCAAAGTTATGGAGTGTTTTATTCCCGTATAAAGAAAAAATATTTAAAAATTCCATTTTTGCTGTAAAAAGATATATTTTCTTTATATAAAGCGTTAAAAGCATTTAATATCTATCCGTAGATGCCTAAAAATTTACTAAATGTATTTCTATTTTCGCGGAAAATCAAGAAATACTGAAAAAATTTTGGAGTAAATTTAATTTATTCTAATTTAGAGTTCAAATAAAACTCAAAAAAAAAAAAATAATAAATTAAAAAAACGCACAGATTCTAGACAACGCGTAGAAAAATATGATACCAAAATTTTAAAGATAGGATTTATAACTGCCACATTACAGCAACAACAAAATACGAAAATTTATATATCAATACGAAAAATAGAAAAAAACATTTTTGGGAGTTATTCTACTACTTCGCTAAATTTCGATACGAGGACTGACGGACTTTGCTGAAACTTCTTCAGGGAAAATGCGATGACCAACCCGAAAGTGTATTAGCTTACTTTGATAAACAATAGGGTTATGAAATAGAAAGTAATATTGAAATTACAACCAAAGAAAAAACATAAAAGTTAAAAAACGTATAATTCGCGAATTCGTTAAAATCAGTTAAGGCGCATGCGCTTTTCAGATACAGCGAGTGCATCTCTATCAATATATAGCGATTTTTCTACTTTTCATTCAACGGCCAAAGTGTGCCGTCAGCTGCATCTTACTGTTCAAAAAACCTTTATGTGGGTAAAAATTTCGCGATGTACATAAGATTATAAGGCGCATCCGATTTCAGTGACCGCCTATAAAAAATACGTCATTATAACAAATTTTAAACAAATTCGTCAAGAACCGCGGATGTGCTACCAAATTCTATTTTATATGAAATACGAATATTACTCCAGAATCTCTGTAATTTATGTCACACGGTTTTGGAAAATAATATCAACGCGTATAAAGGATTTATGTAAAAATAACCAAAGAAAGTCGCGGAATCATCAAAATATAATTTTGGATAATTTCCTACTTTCAAGGTATCTATTACCGCCGTTTTAGTGGATGGATTTGAAAGCGGAAGGGTTCATTAGATCCGGCGCGTAAAAAAACCAAAATCACGCGGGGTTCAAGGGTACCTAAGTCACAGTTGTAAATTCTGAAGCCAACAAATAGGTTTTTAAGAAAATTTACGCACTAAAATTTCGATTTTGGAGTCCTATTACTAGGGAGCTCTATGAAGCACATTCATGAGATATACATCGAACGACGTGGAATCACGATTTATACAATCCAATAAATAGTTTGGGTAATTATATGGTTGCGCCCTCCAATTATAAGAAAAATTCAAAAAACCCACATTTTAAAACTTCAAAATGTCAGCATCGATTTTAGGGGGATGCAGTGTATATATCGAAAAGTCATACATTAGAACAATGTTGCCCAAGGGGTATTCTTCAATTCTTTCTTTGAGCTTAGGTCTAAATTTTCCGTGGATTGACCAGAAATAAAAAAAGAACACAAAAAACTTATAAACTTCAACACATTTTTACCCATTTTTTAATATTACCCATTACACAGTTTCCACATAAATTATTTGTTATGTTTCATTTTATGCGACCCCAGCTAAAACACTTCAATTAATAGAAATATATTCATATTGTATAAAATATATTGACAGTTCGCGACTTATTAAATTGTGAACCTCAACTTCAACGATTGTAAAACATTTTTGAATATTACCATATGTAGATACATAATAAATTTGATAAACAAAATACCAAACCTATTAGTGAAACATGTTTTTTTTTTTTTTTGTTGCAAAATTATGTTCTATTTTTTTTAGAATTGCTTTTAGCAAACAAATAAATGTTTAATTTATCAGCTTAACGCTGTGCAGTTTAAACTTATAATAAATTAACTATAAAAGACTGATGCATGAAACGTTTCAATTCATTGCCAGGCATGTCCACACACATCCTTTATTCATTACGGTTACTATGAGGTGAAATTGTGGACCACAGCACTTGATGGCAATTACGGCAATAAATTAATATAACAACGCTTGGTCATTTAGCAACGGAAGTACTTCCGTTACGCTTCCCACTCATATACTTTATAACGTGGGAAAACTAGTGCAAAAAATTAAATTAGTTTTTTAATAAAATAAGGTGGGTGGTGGCAATTTATTCTATATAAATACAACATGATATTAAATATATTACTGAAATAAATAAAAAAGAATCAATTGACATTGGTGATCGCTAAGCAACCTCGGTCTAAGACTGTACAAAAAATCAAAAACGAAGTAAAAAAGGCGATTAATTTGGCCGGGCCGAACTTTTTATACCCTCCACCATGACATATTATGAACTTCTATGGAATAAGTAATTTCACAATTTTATATGGAGATTCTAGCTAATTCGTTCAGCTAAAAACGAGCGGCACCGTAGTATGGGTGCTATATCACAACGCACAGTGATGTCGGCTCCTTGTAAACGTGGACAAAAATAGAAGGAGTTGACCTAAGTTGATGAATTTTTGTACAAGTACTTATTAAGGCATATGAATGAAAATTCCAACTTTGGTCCATATCGGTTTAGATTTGGATATAGTCCCCATATATATCATACAAGGTTTTGGATATAACTCGTCCATTTTTAATTGAATAGGCTACAAATTAAATATGCCATATTTTCTTAGACCCTTGTTAAGTTTTACAGCTTTTAACAAAAATGGGTTCTTTGGATATAGACTTCATATATATATTTCCTCGATTTTGCTATAGATCGGTAAATTTTAATTGAATGGCCGTTAAATTACACTGTGCAGCAGCATTTTTGGGGGGTGGAAAATTTCTTTTGGAGATGAAAGCCCTTGATGAGTATACTACCCAGCAAAAAAAGTCCACCCAAAATCATGGGTTTTGTAAGGGATTTTTGGCAGCCGTAACTACTCGCAAACCCCCTTTCTTCCCCATTATTTTTAAAAGGACATGTCGCACTCAGATTGTAGTTATTTTATGACCACTAGAATAACTAGTTATTCTGTGGCCACTAGAAGTTGAAAAGTAAGTTGAAAAAAATCTATTTTTAGAACAGTTGATGTAGAGATTTTTTTTTTAATTTCATCACACTTCTTACTTTTATTTTACTTTATTTTATTTCGCTTGCTGTGTGAGTTGAACACACGAACCCTCTGATTTCTAGCCAAAGACACTACATACTATGCCACGCACACAAACATTAAGGGTTGCTTAAGAACTTAAATGTACAGTGCACATGTGCACCACGAACTGTTATTTTTTAATTAAAAAAAACTCACGTGCTGACAGTGAGCGTTGAACACACAACCCTAGGATTTATAGTCGGACACACACTCACTGTGCCACCGTCCTCATTACTTAGTGAGGAGCAAAGTAAGTAGGTTTGCCTTGTAATTTTTTTAAGAAGTATCCCATTACTTTTCAGATTACTTGTAATGGGAAAAGAAGTTTGTTTACATTACTTTGTAATGTGTTACGTAATGACTACCGGATCCGAATTTTTGCTGGGTAAGAACCCAAAAGGAAATTTTCGCCATAAGTCAAGTTTCTGAGATATCGCGCGATGAAGTTTTCCATTTTTTCTCTTTTTGGCGTTGTTGTAGCTTCATTTTGAGGTGACATGACTTCAGTCAAATCGATTGGAGAATCTTTTTGTAGAACATTTCATTCTTCTAACTCAATGCCTTTCATGTCCTTTATTTCTTGAACCGTAGTGAAAGTACCACAAGATGAGATTTTTCAGCATCCAAATATTCTACAAAAATGTTGCTCAGAAAATTTTAGGTACGGTTCTCTTTGACAACTAATCGATTATGCCCGTTTTCATTGTCCTTTTTGACATTTAATTGGTTTTGGTTCAGAAATAGACTATGTGTTGTTTTTCTGCACATTCGTCATTGGTTATTTATTGGTATGTAGACATAACAATTCGTTATTGCTTATGTAGACATATGGGGTGCCTCTGAAATATAGCTCTTGTAATGATGAACACGTTGAACTCTCGAACCGATGAACCGACTCGGTTTAAATTTTGGCTTTCGTAATATTTTGCCCAAACTTAGTTTAAGTTCGAAGATGGGATATATCGGTCCACTCTTTCCAGTACCTCCCACACAAAAGTTGGAAAATGTTCGGAAAATTTGTGCGCACGATAACTCTTGAAGAGAGTCACCGATTTGGTCCATACTTTGCACATCCTGAAATGTGTACCAGACTAAGATAATGTTTCAATATGGACTCAATCGGTCCACTCCTTCGGGTACCTCCCATACAAAATTTCGGAAAAGTTCAGTTTAGGGCCATCTCTCTAATCGCTTTGATTTTTGTTTTAGCAACTTGTATTCACTGCCCCCCATACGACGGTGCAAGTTTCATTAGGCGCAAGTCCATACTTCCTGAGAAAATAGCCTGAAAGTTGCAAAAAACCCCTATGACATCGCGTGAGGTGGTTGGAGCGCAAGATAACTCTAGAACTGTTCTGCCGTTTCGGTCCAACATTTGGCCTTAGTAATATTTTGTCCAAACATAGTTAAAGTTCGAAGATGAGCCACATCGGTTCACTCCTTCAGGTACCTCCCCCACAAAAGTTCAAAAATGTTCGGAAAAATTGTTTGTACGGTAACTCTTGAAGGGAGCGGCCGAATTGGTCCATACTTTACAAATCCTAATATATCTACCAAATATAGATCAGGTTCAAATATGGACTATATTTGTCCACTCCATACGGTACCTCCCACACAAAATTTCGGTTAAGTTCACTTTAAGACCTGATATCGAATCACTTTGATTTTTGTTGAAGCAACTTGCATTCGCTGCCTCAATTACGATTGTAGAATTTTTTTCAGGGGCAAGTCCATACTTCTTGGGCAAACAGCCCGAAGGGTGTAAAAACCCCATAGGCTCTATATCGACGCCTCCAAACAATAGTATGCTAAGTCGACTTAGCATGTTTTCAAGTTCTTTACATTTTTATATTTAACGTCCTTTAACTTAAATTCTGTCAAATTTTGGTAATGATCGGACAATCCGAACTGAAGTTATAAACAAATATTTACTCAACATAGTACTGAAGGTCAAAGAAATTTCCAAACTTTTAGAGCTTGTCCTGCAAAACTCGCTTTTCAGAATTAGCAAACTATTATTTGGAGGTGTCGAACGTCTTTTAACTCAAATTCTGTCTAATTTTGGTAATGATCGGTCAATCCGAACAGAAGTTATAAACAAATATTGACTTAGCATAGTACTGAAGTTCAAAAAAATTTCCAAACTTTAAGGGCTTCTCCTGCAAAACTCACTTTTTAGACTTAGCATACTATTATTTGGAGGTGTCGATATGTAGTGGCTGGAAATCCACTTCCATAATGGTCAATGTCGATCCATTCCTTTAAGTATATCCTCCACAAAACGTTTGATCTTTAATCCTACTCAACATTTTTGTCGGTTCAAACGTTTGGGAAAAAATTGTTTTAATATACACAGGCTGAGGGTATATCTCTGTCGGCAAAGCCGACTGATACTTTTTTACTTGTTTTTATGTCAATTTGTTTGTGTCAATTAATCCAGCAAACGATGAAAACAAAAAGAACGATGGAAGAGAACTATATTAAGCAAGTAGTTCCTTTTGAGAATAGGAACTAGAAAGATCGATCAGCTCTGGGAACTAGATTGCCCCACTCTACAAAACTGGCAGTGTTTTTACCTTGCTGCATTGTTGCAAACTCGATAGCCATATGGGAAACTCTCATCTGGTGGAAGCTTTTTATGGCGGTATTTGAGTGAGATTAAGTTAGCTTTACTGCTGTGAGTTGTATATCTCTCATTGGCATAACAATAAGCGAAAAATTCACATTAAGAGCTAACCTAGCCTAGTTTTGGACTATGTTGACGATTTTTGACGATTTTCCAAATTTTATTGACGATTTGACGATTTTTTTGACTTTGATTTGATTTCCCATTAAAAACTGTCGGCAACGCTGGTCTGATTCCATTATTTCGAGGAGACAATTTGTTGGTCGTACCAAAGTGTATATCACCAACATTTTTGAAAATTTAATATGGCTGAAGCCATGGTTTAAACATTAACAATTTTTGGACAAACTGAAATGTTTTTGGACGTGGCAAAAAAATATTGGCCTTAAAAGATAGCTACGTTTATGTTAAAAAATGGGTAAACATGGGTTGTTGGCTTCAACTTTTTTTTTTATTTAAAGTTTCAAGTTTTTATTTATTATGTTTTAAGACTTCGTCTTATCGGGCTATAAGGTCTTCGTTAATCAATGAAAATAAAGACTATTTATTTCATTTTTCTACCCGACGTTTCGTTGGGATTTTCCAACATCTTCAGGGGTAATTTTAATTAACCTGGCAACGACAATAATTAATAATACAATAATTAGTTTTCTTATATTTACATTCTGTTTCATTCAGCATTATGAAAATGTATACTCACAAATAATCCTTCGTCAATTTTACATTTAAATTTAATTAATTGTAGGTTATTAGAAAAACGACACAACAAATAAAATAAAAATAAATGCAAAAATAATTAAATATAGGTGTAAATATCACAGTAGTTCTAATATTAAAATCATAGAAGTTAAAAATACGACTAAAATATTGCTAGCGTGTAAATTGCATTTGTGTTGTCCTTATCTTCCTTTCTGTTTATTGCAAGTTCCATTTTCTGTTGAATTCATAGGCTCTCTATTGTATATCGTTTATTTTCTGTTCTCTCTTTGTCTAGTATCTTGACGTTGTTAAGATCTGCTACGTGCTATTCTCTATGCAATGTTGTGCAAAGCTGTCGTTTGTTTACCTTTTTGTATGTCGTTATTGTGTTCAGCTATTCTCGTGGCTAAGCTGCGTTTTGTTGTCCCTACGTATAGTTTCCCGCATTTGTCTTCTTTATTGCCGTTGCATGTTATTTCGTACACAACATTATTTTGATCCGTCTTTTCTATTTTGGTTTTTGTGTACAGTGATGAAATCGTTTTGTATGGTTTGTGGGCTTACGCTATTTCTTCATCTTCCATTATTTGTTTCATTAGTTTAGTTTCTGTAAGTCTCGGTATGTATTGCACTGAATATTTGGTGTTACCAGATCTTTCTCTGTGTGTTTCTTTCTGGGAGAGTGAGTTCTTTTAAAGCTTATTGATTATTTTGGTCGGATAATTATTTTGTTTTAGAATATGTTTTATTTTATCTATATTTTTGTTGGTGAACTGTTCATGACTCAATTTTAGTACTTTTTTAATTAGGCTGGTGGCTGTATTTAGTTTTTGTTGGATAGGCTGTGTTGAATGATAATTTATTATTCTTCCGGAGGCCGTTGGTTTCGAATACCAATCAGTGTATATTTGGTTGCCTTGTTTGAGGATTTTGATATCTAAAAACGGTATGCAGTTATTTTCCTCCAATTCAATGGTGAACTTAAGCTTATTGTGGTAATTGTTTAAGGCTTCGAGTATTTTGGTTTGTTCTCCTTTTTTAATAATTGCAAACATATCGTCAACGTATTTCGTCAAGAACTTAAATTTTATATTTTGTTTGTCAAGATCATCTATTATTTGCGTCAAGAGGGTGTCGAGAACTATATCAGCTATTGTTGGGGATAGTGGATTTCCCATTGGCATTCCATATACTTGAGTGTAGAAGTCTCCGTCATGCATAAAATAATTGTTTTCGTTGAGGCAGAATTGGAGGATCTTCAAAAATTATGATTTAGGTATTTGTATGTGTTTCCCAATGTTTCCCCACTGTGTCATTATGTTTTTTATGGCTAAATGAATCGGTATATTTGTAAATAATGATACCACGTCAAAGGATACTAAGATATCATTATCGTCGATTGTTATTTCATCTAGTTTTTCCTTTAGTTCGAACGAGTTTTTAATATTATATTCTTTAATGATCATGTTTTTTAGGATATTTCCAACGTGCTTAGATAATTTGTAGCAAGGTACTTCTATTGACGACGATATGGGTCTGAGAGGCATGTTTGGCTTATGCACCTTTGGAAGACCATAAAGTCTGGGTGCGTTTGAGGCATGCGATGTGAGTTTGTATTTGTCTAGGGTTGTAATATAATTTTGTTTATGTAAGTCCATGATAATTTTGTTGTTTTTTCTTTGTAATGTTTGCGTTGGATCCGTGCGTATTTTCTTGTATGTGGTTTTATCATCCAGGAGATCTTTCATTCTTTTCTTATAGGTTTCTTTGTACATCACTAAGGTTTTGTTACCCTTGTCAGCTTTTGTGATAACTATATCGTCTTTATATTTCTTTAAAAATGTCTTAGTTTCTTCAAATACTCTCAAAATAAATGTTTCTTTCTGACTTAGTCTTTCAGTTCTTTTGTATGTAAGTATTCTGTTAGCTATTTTTGTTCTTGTGATATCTTTATGTCTTTTTTTCTCTCGATTTGTGTGTAAACCACACTTTTCACTATTTTCCTGTCAAAGTAGAAGTAAACTAAATATGGACCATCTCATTAATGTATTACTTTTCAAAATTTGATCTGCTTCTACCATTAAATGATGCTGACATTTTGAAGCCAGACTTCCAATGTTTTTTACATTTCTTCAAGTTTTTTATAAAAATCATTTACAGGAGTGTAGTACTTGCGATTCTGAATTATTTGATTATTTTCTTTCCTAAAAGACGAAATGAAACCGCCGTAATTGGTTCGCAAGCAGATTCGTTTTTCGTTTTTTCTTAACCTATGTACCAAAAATCTTTGATGTACCTTTGTTTGAAATGTATGAAATAATTGACAATATTTGTGATATACCCTTACCGTCTATGCTTAGGCTAAGGAACATTTATAATCGAACTACCTGTAATTTGATATTTGAGATTCCCGTGGTCATAAAACTTCTCCATTAAAAATTTTAACATAAATTTATGTTTTCGTGTAGCATCAATATAACGGTACCTCCTGATTTTAGTATCTTGAGGGTTTTCGCTTCATTTTTTGACTGAACTATCCGTAATTTGATATTTGAGATTCCCAGTGGTCACAAAGCTTCAAAAAAATTTCAACATAGGTAAGGAAACTAATTAATTCATGTTAGTTTAGAGTATTTTATTTAAAAGTTTTTTACTTGTTTCTTAAATATTAGCAGAATTCGCATAACATTACAAATTAATGCGCTTTAACATTTTATATGTGAATTTTGTTGACATTTTAAAGTAATTTCATTTTAAGTTATTTTTCACAGAATTTTTTGTAATTTGTTAGTTAAAATTCTTCGACATGAAGACACGTGTAACTTTATTTGCTGTAAAATTTTAATTATAATTTCAATTCATGTGTGCAAGTGTTCTTAGAATTATTTTTAATGCAGATTAAATGGAAAATAATTTGTTCGTTTACTCCTGTAATTTGCTGCAGCCACTCGTTTTTTAAAAAGATAAAATTATATCTTATATTGCATTAAAATGCTTAAATTTAACATTTAAAATTGTTATAAGATTTTCTTGCCTCTTCTGGTTTCAAAAAGGATTGAATCGAATGTGCAGCACATACAACAAGCCCATGTATACCGCCAATAAACACACACCCTCCCATTCAGTTGGTCATTTGTCATGGCCTTCTACACAATATTCCAGTGTTGGTCATGTTCAGGTGATAAAATTTAAAGCCTTAAAGCTGTGAGTGTAAATGGGAATTGTGTGTAGCCTTGGAAACTTTGAGAATTGTCACAATAAATTCATGGGTGAATTTGTGAAATATTAAAACCAATAACACTGTTCACACTGAAAACGCAAACAACTTCTAATGGGCATTTTCTGAAAGTACATATTGAGACTACAAAAACCTTAGTTGGGGCTTGTGTTGTTAGATCGGGTTTGGATTTTATGGCCTCATCTAAACCGAGTTAAAATGAGCTTTTTCCACTGATCGGAACTTTATCTCAAAAACTAATAAGAATTTTGCTTTGCTGTTTTCAGCAATATTGTAGCCCTAAAGTAGTAGAACTTATGTGTAAAGTAGATAAACTACGAAAAACTGCATATAGCGCATCAAAATCGTTAAAACATAGAAAAGTTTACACAATTTCTGGAATTCTGGTCAATAGCAGCTAAACTGCTGGGAGTTGAACCAAGTAACCTTTCGCAGAATATTGCAAATAATGCACCCGCCAATTCTTCAGAACATTCTGAAACTATAAAATTATTATTTCACGTGGTTTAAGCGGTATTTACTAACATACCTTCTAAAACATATTTCAAAGCCAGTTTAATCTCATATTCATATTTCACAAAGCCAGTTTATTCTCATATTTGGGATTTTAACCCACTTAGAGCCGAGATTTTTTTTTTGCGAGAAAACTAAAAAATTTTTGTGAAAATTAAATTTTTTGAGACTTTCTAACCATTTTTTATGGAATAACTTTTTTCTCTAAAACGAATAATTTTCCAGCAATCGAGACTTGTTTTAAAAGTGCCGAAAATTTTAAAGGGTAATATAGGTGTATTCTTTCATGACAATCCCCTGGTTTTTGATTGAGAAAATACTCTTACTACGTTCTTAACAAATTCCTGAAGTTATATGAATGTAACATTTTTATACCCTCAGCCTTTAGGCTAAAGAGGGTATTTACACTTTGATACGACCAAAAATGTGCCTCATCGAAATAATGGTTTTAGACCCCAAGTATGTTTGTACGATATCCGTTTCAGACAATTTTGAGTAGATCTAGCAATGTCCGTCCGTCTGTCTGTCGGTCTGTCTGGCTGGCTGGTGCGCACGATAACTCTCGAACGGATCAATCGATTCGGTTCAAATTTTGGGTATCGAAATATTTTGTCCATATTCGATTTAAGTTCGAAGATGGGCCATATAGGTCCACTTGTTCAGGTACCTCCCCCACAAATGTTCAAAAATTGTCGCACAACTTGTACGCACGATAACTCTTGCAGGGAATAACCGATTTGGTCCATACTTTGCACATCGTGTAATTTCTACCAAACTTAGATGAGGCTCTAATATGGACTCATCGGTCCACTCCTTCTGGTACTTCCCACACAAAATTTCGGAAAAGTTCACTTTAGGACCTGGTCTCGAATCGCTTTGATTTTTGTTTGCGCAAGTTGTATTCGCTGTCCTCTATACGACGCTGTAAGTTTCATTAGGGGCAAGACCATACTTCCTGAGAAAATAGCCTGAAAGTTACAAAAAACCCTATGACACCGTGTGTAGTGGTTGGAGCGCAAGATAACTCTCGAACGGATCTGCCGATTCCGTCCAAAATTTGGCTTTCGTAATATTTTGTCCAAACTTAGTTCAAGTTCAAAGATGGATTATATTGGTCCACTCCTTCCTGTACCTCCCCCACAAAAGTTCGAAAATGTTCGGAAAATTTGTGCGTACGATAACTCTTGAAGGGAGTAACCGATTTGGTCCATACTTTGCACATTATGAAATTTCTACCAGACTTAGATGAGGTTCCAATATGGACTCAATCGGTAAACTCCTTCGAGTACCACCCACACAAAATTTCGGAAAAGTTCAGTTTAGGACCTGCTCTCGAATCGTTCAAAAATATTCAAAAAAATTGTGCGCACGATAACTCTTGATGGGAGTGACCGATTTGGTCCATACTTTACACATTCTCATAATGTCTACCAGTTATAGATCAGGTTCGAATATGGACTATATTTGTCCACTCCTTCCCGTACCTCCCACACAAGATTTTTGATAAGTTCACTTGAAGTTCTGCTATTGAATCACTTTGATTTTTGTTGAAGCAACTTACATTCGCTGCCTCAATCACGATGGTAAAAGTTGTTTCAGGTGCAAGTCCATACTTCTTGAGAAAACAGCCCGTAGGGTGTAAAAACTCCCTATGGCACCCCCATGGTCTATGTCGGTCCATTCCTTTAAGTACCTTTTCCTCAAAATTTTTGAACTTTAATCCTAATCAACATTTTTGTCGATACGACCAAAATTTTGAAACCCCCTAAATACATAAGTTTTTTTGTGAAAAAAGTGTTTCAATTTGCATAGGCTGATGGTATGTCTCTGTCGGCTCAGCTGACTGATACTTTCTTACTTGTTTATTAAATGTTTATGGCATATTTAAATTTTTCATCAAAATCGAAAATTACAAAAAAGTAAATTTTTTTGAATTGCTTGCCTTTCGGGCCAAAATTTTGAAAGTTCAAGTTAGCGAAAATTTCTTATTTAGAAATGATGTAAACCTTATTTTATACTTATATTACTCATGAAATAATCTTCATTACCATTTTTAATTAAAATGACGTAAGACTTCTTGGCCAATTTACCCTTGTTTTCAGAACTTTTTTTGACAATATATCAGAGTTAATATATGTTCAAACAATAGATATATTAATAATCGCATATACTTTTGGGTGTATCATTTATCAAATAACTTACAACTACAGTGAACGTTATGTAATTCCGTGATATCACTTCGGTAAGACCAAGAGAAAGAGTATACAATCGGAAAACCTTAGAAATATCTTAACCTTTCCTTTGTTTCCTACTTCACAAAAGTTCAAAATCATGGCTTCAATTTTCCACTCCAATTTTTTTGAATCATTTATGGAAAGAAAATGGGATTAGTAGAGAATTGATTTATGCAGAGGGCATGTTCGGATATCATGGCGTTATCCACTAGTAATTTTTATATTTGCAGATAGTTTTAGGAGTTATATAAATAAAGGAAAAATTCCGAGACACGTGTCTTTTTTTGTCTTTTATCACGCTGCGGTGTCATAATATGGTCAGTTTTTCAATTTCGGAAATTCAGGTGTCCAATCGTTGTTACTGTTACCAATCGTAGATCTTACCACAAAGTATTTCTGAAGGCCGATAGTGGTTTTCTTGATAGAGAACTAATGCTGAGCAATAGTGAGTCTATCCATGATGAAATTCTAGCACCCAATCCACAGTGGTCCCACTTGTATGGGAAGGTGCGACCAAAATATTTATAATCATCGGACCAATCTGATTTTTTCAGCATATGCTAAAAATAAGTAAAAAATACTCTAGCCAACAAATCATCAATACGGGTCCAGTTTTTCTTATAGCCCCCATGTAGAGGTACCTCCCGATTTCAGGTATTTTGAAGATTTTATCAACATTTTCGGCCCGAATTGGTTCTAATTTGCCATTTGGAGTTCTCAATGATTAAACACCTTCTGCGCCAAAAATTGTGGTCCTAGGTCCAGGTTTCGGTATAGCCCTCATATTACGGTACCTCCTTAATTTTTGGGCGGTTTCGTATCTTTGGACAAGAGTCGGAGCAAAAAGTATAAAAATTTGATATTTTCAAAAGATTTTTGCTATTTTTACCATTAAGAACCGTTCATAGACATTTCGCATGTTCCAGAAAGTTGTTTATTGATGCCTTTGCTACGCTATTGTGGTTGATTGTTTTCTTCGATTTTGAACGGTTTAGTATCTATGGAGAAGAAGCCGAGAAAAGAGGATAAAAATCACAATTGTTTTGCTATTTTGACCATTAAGATCCGTTTATACAGAGTTCGTATATTCTAGAAAAATGTTTATTGAGATCTGAGGTAAATATTTGTAGTTGGTTTTTTGCTTCAAATTTGATCGGTTTGATAGCTGTATAACAAAACTTGAAAAAAATTTAAAAGAAATTTGACCATGGCAATTTTGACCTTGCAGGTGAAGTTTGATGGGTTATATGTGTTCACAATTTTTGTTCTTCCAAAGGAAATTTGGAGTCGACTTAGCTATTTTCGTCCGTCTGGGTGGCTGCCTGGAGAACATGATAATTCTTGAACAGATCA
The DNA here is from genome assembly GCF_047663935.1 of Musca autumnalis. Classification (NCBI taxonomy): domain Eukaryota; kingdom Metazoa; phylum Arthropoda; class Insecta; order Diptera; family Muscidae; genus Musca; species Musca autumnalis. Next base: position 251,908,766 of record NW_027411866.1, read on the forward strand.
ACCGATTCGATCCCCTCTTTCGATAACCTTCCACTGAGTAAATTTTCAGAAAAGTACATAATTAGTAAATATACCTGTGTAAGCTTAAGACCTCAGAAGTCATGGCTTCACTTCCTTTATGCTAATAATTTAGTTATAAGTAAAATATGAACTAAATAAATTAATAAATAAAAATACCTCTCTGGAAACGGTTTGCTTTTTTGCAACAATTGTTCTCGTTCTTTTCAGGGGCATGTCCATACTTCCAGAGAAAATGGCCCGAAATCTGTAAGGAACACATACGGCCATCATGTGTAGTGGCTGGTGCGCACGACAACTTTTGAAACGGATACTGCGTTCGTCCAAACATTGTTTATAGCAATATTTCTGCGAGCCTTATATAAAGTTCGTAGTAGATGGTGATTTTCGGTCTACTCCTTCTGGTATTATTTAATACAGATTAAGGTCGGTATTCATTGTGTTTAGAGCGGTATTATGTTTTTCGTGGGCAAGTCTAAATTTTTTCTTGAAAAAAACGAAAATTTTACTGTGACACTCTGAAATGATTGGTGGGTGCAATATATTTTAAAAGGGAATGACTCCCAAAATAAGATGTACTTTCAAAATGAACTATGTCGGTCCGGTCCATTTCTTCAGTTGCCTCCTCTGTAACATTTGTGATCAATGATAAAATTTATATTTTGTTAGTGAGTTCATACGTCCGAAAATGGCTACACAATTCTGAAAATCGCCTAATCCATAGCTTTGGGTTAAAGGATTTTAGTTGTGTAGCCGCTATTCGATCTGTCCATAGACTAAAGTTTCAGTTCACACAGGCTAAGGGTATATTCCTATCCGCAAAGCCGACTGATACTTGTCGAGATTTTGACGAATCTGAATCTGTTTCCTATCAGTTTTTTTATTTTGCTTATCGTTATAAAGTCCTTTCCCAAAGAAGGAAAGGGGAACAATTCTAGAAATGTGCATCCATTGAAAGTACTTCCCAAAATGAAGATGAAATTCAATGTAATTTCGAATTATTTTAAATAATATGCAATAAATAAAATATAAACATTGACCTCAATCTCAATAATCTTTTTTTTTACAATAGAAAGTTCGAACAAAACATAAAAATACGACAGAATAATCCTTTTTTGTACAATAGACATTTAGGAAGAGACGAGTTTCAAATAATATAATCTTGATATAGTTTTTTATACCCTCAGCCTTTAGGCTAAGGAGGGTATATACACTTTGATACGATGAAAATGTGCCTCATCGAAATAATGGTTTTAGACCCCAAGTATGTTTGGACGAAATGTGTTTCAGACAATTTGGAGTCGATCTAGCCATGTCCGTCCGTCTGTCTGTCTGTCTGTCTGTCCTGCTGGCTGGAGCGCACGATAACTCTCGAACGGATGAACCGATTCGGTTCAAACTTAGGCTTTCGTAATATTTTGCCCAAACTTAGACTAAGTTCGAAGATGGGCTATATTGGTCCACTCCTTCCGGTACCTCCCACACAAAAGTTCCAAAATGTTCGGAAAATTTGCACGTACGATAACTCCTGAAGGAAGCACCCGATTTGGTATGTAATTTGCAACTCGTGAAATGTCTACCAGACATAGATGAGGTGTCAATATGGACTCAATCGGTCCACTCCTTCGGGTACCTTCCACACAAAATTTCGTATAAGTTCAGTTTAGGACCTGCTCTCGAATCGCTTTGATTTTTGTTTTATCAACTTGTATTCACTGCCCCCCATACGACGGTACACGTTTCATCAGGGGCAAGTCCAAACTTCCTGAGAAAATAGCCTGAAAGTTTCACAAAACCCCTATGACACCGTGTGAGGTGGTTGGAGCGCAAGATAACTCTCCAACGGATCTGCTGATTGGGTCCAAAATTTGGCCTCAGTAATATTTTGTCCAAACATAGTTTAAGTTCGAAGATAAGATATATCGGTCCAATCCTTCAGGTACCTCCCCCACAAAATTTCAAAAATGTTCGGAAAAATTGTTCGTACGGTAACTTTAGAAGGGAGTGGCCGAATTGGTCCATACTTTACACATCTTAATATATCTACCAGATATAGATCAGGTTCAAATATGGACTATATTTGTCCACTTCATCCAGTACCTCCCAAACAAAATTTCGGATAATTTGCTATCGAATCAATTTTATTTTTATTGAAGCAACTTGCATTCGCTGCCTCAATTATGATGGTAAAATTTTTTTCTGTGGCAAAACCACACTTCTTAGGCAGATAGCCCGAAGGGAGTAAAATCCCCTTATGGCACCATATGTAGTGGCTGGAGATCGACTTCCATAATGGTCAATGTCGATCCATTCCTTTAAGTAATTCCCCCGCAAAACTTCTGCTCTTTAATCTAATCAACATTTTTGTCGGTTCATACGTCTATACGTACGTTTTTTTGGGAACAAATTGTTACAATATACACAGGCTGAGGGTATATCTCTGTTGGCCAAGCCGACTGATACTTTTTTTTACTTGTTGTTGCAAATTTCAAACATAATAAAAAATAAAAATTTGTAATTTTTATGATGTTCAAAATAGTTCATTACAAAAACGTTTTAGAGACTTATTGCTCTTATCAAAAGTTTCAAAAACAAAAGATCGCAAGAATATTGTTTCTAGATGGTGTTTATAAGCCAAAGTATTGGACGTAATATGCTACAAACATTCAATAAATACACAGAAAATAGTCTTGTTATGAACTTAGTAACACTTACAGTCAGTCTAAAATTACGATTAAACGCTTAAACAATACCTTAAAACTTAAAACAACTATGCAGAAAATTGCTCCAAAAAGCGTTCATTATGTTTATACTTTCAAATATGTTGAACAATAAGTATACCAATGTAGTTTAATAATTCTCTATAATACTTCCTCCAAATACCTTACATATTTCTTGAAAAATTTAAAACAGTTTAAAATTTTACTCAAAAATTAAAAAAATGTGTAACATAAGCTAATATCCCCCCCCCCCCTGTCTACGTCGGTGGGTACACCCTACCCAAAGTTTGGAGAAAAGCACTCGTCTTGGATCATTCTGAATTTTGTTGCAACATGTAGTTTTTTGCGGCCATTTCCATCCTGGAAAATTTTCCCAACAGCTAAAAAATCTACAGAAGTATTGTGTTAACTTTTTCCTTCGGGTACGTGGCTGAGGGTATATCTCTGTCGGCTCAGCTGACTGATGCTTTCTTACTTGTTCTTTTTGACATACATAAACAGGCTGTTAGTTTTCGTTTGGGGTAGAAAACTTTCCACCAGGAATATTTCGGTAGAGGTTCACGTCTTCGTATAGTCCTCGCTGCGGATAAAAACATTTCTGCAGTGAATTGTCTGTATAGGTCCACGTTTTTATGTAGCACCCATAGGATATAACATCCGATTTTTGGTATTTTGAAATTTTTAGCTACACTTCGATATTACTGAAATACATAACTGAAATTTGGTATTTAGTCTTCATTGGGACTACAAATCTTTCCCTTAGAAATTTGTCAGTATAGGTCCACGTTTTGAGGTAGCTCCCATAGGATATACCTTCCGATTTTGGTATTTTTAAGATTTTAGTTTAGATTTTTCGCGGTAGACGTGCTAGTTTTGTTTTCGGCATTTTGTGTGTCTTAGATACATTGTCTAACCGAAACGACTGAAATTTGGTATTTTATCTAAGTTGGGGGTACCAAACATTCCCGCTGACAATGTTCGGATCAACGTTTTATATAGATCCATGGAACGTAACTCCCTATGTTCTATATTTTTAAGCATTTAGCCTGAAAAGGGTACACACCCTTTCATACGACCAGAATATGGTTCATAGAAATAATGGTTTTAGACCACAAAAATGTTAGGACGAAATCCATTTTAGACAATTCGGAGTCGATTTAACAATGTCCTTCCGGCTGACTGGAGCTCATTCTCGAACGGAACAAGGGATTTGATCCAAAATTTAGTTTTCGTAATATTTTGTCTGAACTGATATTATGTTCGAAGACGGACCATATTGGTCCACTCCTTCGGATGCCTCCCACATAAAAGTTCAAGATTTTTCGCGTTTTATTCTAAACCGTTAAGAATTTGGGTTTACACGTAGAAGAAAAGTTGTAGCTTTCTTCTTAAAGAATAATAATTGTGAACACATAAAACCCTTTCAACCTCACCTTCAAGGACAAAATCGACAGGGTAAAATTTCCCTTTTAATTTTTTCTCGGATTTTATCCTACAGATATCAAACCGATCAATATTGAAGGAAACAACCAACTAGAAAAATTTACCTTAGATCTTAGTAAACAATTTTTAGATCATACGAACTCTGTAGAAATGGTTCTTAATGGTCAAAAAGCAAATAAAATGCGATTTGTATCCTCTTTACTCGGTCCCTTCTCCATAGATACTAAACCGTTCAAAATTCAAGAAACCAATGAACCACAATAATGCAGCAAACATATCTGCAAACAACTTTCTGGAACATACGAAATGTCTATGACCGGTTCTTAAATGTGAGAATAGCAAAAAAATGTAAAAAAATCGATTTTCATACTTTTTTCTCCGATTCCGATCCACAGATACCGAACCGCCCAAAAATTAAGGATACAGTCAACTACAAAAATGTACCTAAGATTTTAATAAACAACTTTCTAGAGCACAAAAAGATTCTAGGAACGGTTCTTTAAGCTGAAATTCACCAAAAATTTAATTATTTTGAACGCTTCTCCAGCTCAGGTCTGGAAGTAACATATTCTTCAAAACTCAAGGAAATTTGGAAGGTTTGTTATTTACGGACCTGAACAGGAAAGAATGATCTAAAATAATCGAATTTTGAGCTTAAAGAACCTTTTGGGGCCCATAACCGCGAAAGTTGAAGTGATAGGGAAAAATGACACGTTCCTTTTATTTTTGGTCTTCTATCCCGCTGCGGTGTCAGAACATAGTTAATAATTTTCGTGTCGCACAGTGTAATCAATGTTAGTTTTGTAATTAACTTTATTTAAATATTTTTTTTATTTTTTAAATGGCAATGTTATTCGATTCCTAAACAATTCATTTACTACGTCATTGTAGTTGTCTAATACAATTGAAAAATGATTGTCATGTGGTAAATATTTAACCGCAAAATAAATTTGGAATTTTATATCCACAGTCGTTATAGTTAAAATTAATTGTAAATATTTCGACATTTTGAGCAATGAATAGTTTTATAAAATTAAATGCAAGTTTCTGTGTGTGGGTGTATGTCGGTGGACACGTGTGGCTAAAACGTGTAAAACCATTTCAACACAATTTATGGCTAATTTTTATTGTGGTTGAATGAATGACAATTTAAATTTTACAACTCAGTAAACACAATTTATTTTTGATTATAAATGTTACTATTGTTTGCGGTCATATTTTGCTACTATCATTTCTATTGATTGGCATACCATTTGAAACTAAACCAAAGTACAAATTTCCACGAACATCGGCCCTTGTTGGGAAAAATTGGTTGTTATGGCTAATTATACTGTACATCCAAAAACTTGAAATGCAAACATCCTAATGTATATGCATACAAATATGTATGTACCATTTATACGACCATGTTTTTAGGCAAATGTAAAATGTAATATTACTCTTTTAGAAGTCAGATTTATTACAGTTGCATCAAACGTAGCATTTTGTGGTATTATTTGAAATGTTTCCAGTTTTTAATAAATGGGTTGATTTTCAGCAACAATGACTGACACATTAAAATTTCACAGTTGTAATAACAAATTAATATTTTTGAGTCTCCACACGTAAATTCGTTTTACAAATTCTGTTGTTGTTAATTTTTGGAAAATCTGTATAAGAACAATATTACACTGACTTATTTTGAAAGGCAGACGTAACTGCGAAAGGTAAAAATCGGGTATTTGGGCTGGTATTTATATATCAGAGTGCCATTTTGTTTTAAATCAACTGCAATACAGTGTAAAAAATACTAGTTCTTCACATAATTTAAACGATTTTAAAATATATAAATTTTATTTCATGAGATTTAATATTCACGTTTTTATTTAAATTTTACTTTTCGTTTTAAAGTGATTCCAATGTGTTACGTGTCATGTAGGTATCGGCTGAGACCTAGATATGTAGGTATTTAATCGTATTATCTGTCTATTCAATTTCGCAGAAATATATTCTAATTCAACACAAGGGAGTTAAAATACGAAGCTGTCGTACGTATACGCAAGCTGTGGTCGTATTAATGTAAAAGAATAGGAAAAAAGCGTTGAAGGAAACGAGTTTTTTTGTTAATTTACAACACAATGTAGAACTTAATATTCAAAGAAGAAGTTAAAGAATACACTTAAGAGTTGAGGTTTCTAATGTATATATCTCAAACGGCTGCTGATATTTTGAAGACTGGGGTTTAAAGAATGCTTTTTATACCCTCAGCATTTATGCTAACGAGGGTATATACACTTTCATACGGGCAAAATGTCATCGAAATAATGGTTACAGACGATGCGCACGATAACTTTCGAACGGAGCAACTGATTCGGTTCAAAATTTGGCTTTCGTAATATTTTGCCCAAACTTAGTTTAAGTTCGAAGATGGGTTAAATCGGTCCTCTCCTTCCGGTACCTCCCCCACAAAAGTTGGAAAATGTTCCGAAAATTTGTGCGCACGATAACTCTTGAAGGGAGTAACCGATTTGGCCCACACTTTGTACATCCTGAAACTCTACCAGACTTAGATGAAGTTTGAATATGGACTCAATCGGTTCACTCCTTCGGGTACCTCCCACACAACATTTCGAAAAAGTTGAGTTTAGGACCTTCTCTCGAATCGCTTTGATTTTTGTTGTAGCAATTTGTATTCGCTGTCCCCCATACAACGGTACAAGTTTCATAAGGGGCAAGTCCAAACTTCCTGAGAAAATAGCCTCAAAGTTGCAAGAAACCCCTATGACACCATGTGGTTGTGGTGGTAGTGGTTGGAGCGGAAGATAAATCTCGAACAGAACAAAATTTGGCCTTCGTAATATTTTGTCCAAACATAGTTTAAGTTCGAAGATAAACCATGTCGGTCCACTCCTACATGTACCTCCCTCACAAAAATTCAAAAATCTTCGGGAAAAATATGCGCACGATAACTCTTGAAGAGAGTGACTGATGTAATCCATACTCTGCACATAATATATATATCACATATAGATCAGGATCGAATATGGACTATATTTGTGCACTCCCTTGGGTACCTCCCACACATAATTTCAGAGAAGTTCACTTTAAGACCTGCTCTCAAATAACTTCGATTTTTGTTGAAGCGATTTGCATTCGCTACCTCCATTACGACGGTTTTTTCAGGAGCAGGTCCATATTTTTTGGGTGTAAAAAGCCATATGTCACCATATGTGGCTCTGGAACTGTTCTACCGATTTGGTGCAACATTTGGTCTTCGTCATATTTTATCCAAACTTAGTTTCATGGGGCAATACCGGTCCCCAACTTCCGGTACTTCTCCCCAATATTTAAAAAAATTCGCTAAAATGTTAGGACGATATCACTTGTATGGTGCAACCAATTGTGTTCAAACTTTGGATCTCCTAATATTTTGTCAAAATTTAGTTTAACTTCTAAAATGGCCCATATCGGTCCTCCCTAAGGGTACCTCCCCCATAAAAGTTCAACATTTGTGTTAATTCCTAATCCACATTTTTGTCGCCAAGTTCAAATGTTGAAAAAGGGCCACAAAATTCTGAAAAGACACTAAATACATTCAATCTGTCCGTGGATGAAAGTTTCAATTCACATTGGCTGAGGGTATACCTCTGTCGGCAAAACCGATTGACACTTTTTTACTTGTTTTTTTTTTTTTTTTTTTTTTTTGAATTTTGCTCTAATCGGGACGCGCAGCCGGATTTATCTAAAAACTTATTATGTGATTGTAGTACTCGCAATTTTGCATTTTTTAATTAATATACAACTTGGGCGTGTAACCTTCAAAGGATCACGGCAATCTGCGCTCAAAGTCGAAATTTTTCTAAAAACGTGTTTTTGGATTCAAAACTTACAAATGCCATTCGATTTCAGTGTAAGCCCTCGTAAATTTAGTTTTTTTTAACAAGCCATTGAGCGGATTCAAAATTTACAAATGTCATTCGATTTCAAAGGAAACACCCGCAAATTCAGGGGAAATTCAGGCCGAAATTTTATGTGGGAGGTACCCGAAGGAGTGAATTTTCGAACATTTTCGAACTTTTGTGGGGGAGGTACCGAAAGGAGTGGACCGATATAACCCATCTTCGAACTTAAACTAAGTTTCGACAAAATATTACGAAAGCCAAATTTTAGATCGAATGGATTGATCCGTTCGAGAGTTATCGTGCGCTCCAGCCAGACAGACGGACGGACATTGCTTAATCGACTCCAAATTTTGTGAAACACATTTCGTCCAACCGTACTTGGGGTCTAAAACCATTATTTCGATGAGGCACATTTTGCCCGTATGAAAGTGTATATACCCTCGTTAGCATAAATGCTGAGGGTATAAAAACGAAGAACTCAACCATTTTTCCTATAAAACCATCAAAGAATAAAATTATAATAAAAAAAAAATTATAATAATATGTTTTTCTTCGTATTTTTTGCAAATAACATGAATAATATAGCTCCAAGCTGCACGACGTGAGTAACAATTTATTTCTCACACTGTATAGATGCTGTTGTAATTTGGAAATATATTTTTTGTAAGTACAAGCGCTATTATTTTAAAAATGCGTTTTTAAATACGTAGCACTTTTGAAGAAATTCGATTTTCCGCGAATACGTTGAGACTTTTAACTATTTTTCCATCATCGCAAAGAGTACAAATGCTTGTAGGATATTGCAGCTTACTATATTAAGCAGCGAATTTTTTAATTAAAATTCTTTAATTCTAATTCTTTTGCGCGCAACGATCAAACTTAGTTACAAAAACAGATTTGGGATGACTATTTTTTTTTCTTAATCTATGTACTAAAAATCATTGATGTAGCATCATTTTTTTTTAATTTTTTTAAATGGAAAAGACAATTTTAGAAAGTTTTCGTGATATGCTGAAATATATAGAATTGTTTATTTAAATAAGAATTTTGTCGATATGTCCATACTAACATAAGACAATTTTCCTTGCGGCAATTGTCCGTTTGACAAAATGGCCTAATGTAATTTAGGACTTAGTTCCATATCCGCACTAATGGCACAAATGTAAAAAAATTTATATGACATGGAACAAAGCGACAAAAAATGTTGACATCTTGGCCTCAATAAATTCAAAAGGTCTTAGTCGAAAATAATAGTTCTGTTTAATGAAATTAGTTTTTAAAATTTTAATGTTTTAAAATATTAATTTCATACCTGAAAACACTTAAGCTTTCGCATCAGAACGTAAAAAATGGCGTATGAAACACTTAAGCATGACACCGACGATAATACGAATGGAAACAATTGTAAAACACTTAAAGGGAAAGAAAAAGTTCAAAAAATAAACGAATACATATGATTGTTGTCAATCAGTTTATGCTAATTTTTAACTCATATTTGGAAGTACTTGAAATTATATTAAGAAAATTGGTTTTGCCAAATCCGTTGAAATTGACATCACCAGAAGTGGCTAAAAGTATGTTAAGATATTTGAATAAAAAAGCTTATTAAGATTTGCGAAAACAGGATCAGTAGCCTCGGTACTGTTCATATAAAAAATATAGGAAAACAAGTAAGAAAGTACCAGAGTCTGGCAAAAAAAGGAATCAGACACAATATTATGTCGTATATAAAATATATTGATTTTGTATCAAGAGTTTGCTTCAAAATACGTAAAATCTGAACATATCGAAGCCTTACTTCCTCAAACTAGTATTTTAAAAAATTCGATTTAGTCTTTTAGACCCCAAGTACTCGTATTTTTGGACGAAATCCGTTTCAGACAAATTGGAGTTGATTTAGCCATGTCCGTCCGTCCGTCCGTCCGTCTCTCTGTCTGGCTGGCTGGAGCGCACGATAACCTTTGAAAGGATCAACCGATTCGGACCAAAATTTGGTTTTCGTAATGTTTTGTCCACACTAAGTTTAAGTTCGAAGATTGGTTATATTGGTCCACTCCTCAAAGTGCCTCCCCCACAAAAGTTCGATGTACCGATGTATAAAAAGATAAATCGTTTTTTATCCTTCCTGAAAAAATTGTATTTTCTAAGATACGAGGTTAGGTAAGTAAGGCATCGATACACAACAAATTTTTTGGTGCACACTTCTGATTCATACAGAACTCGAAATATTAAATTAAGTTGAACTTAATTTGAAATAAAAAAAAGAAAAAGTTTTAGAGTTATTTTCACTCTAGCAATTTTAATATGTGCCAGAGGGTTTTTTGGAAGCTTTTGATCCATAAACTCAGGAAGTATGGGCTTACTAAGTAAAAAAATGTACGATTATAATAGGGACTGTGAAAACACCCTACTGCAAAAAAATTCAAATAGATCTGAGACGAGTTCTCAAACTGCACGTTCCCAAATTTTGTGAATATAGTCCATATAATCCATAATCCCACCTTATATGATGTGTAAAGTTAGGAACAAAACTCCATTCGAGAATTATCTTGCAGATTTGTCATTTTAGTTGGTGCCGTCAGGGTTTCTTGGAGCATTAACTCATTATCTCAGGAAGAATGGACTAACGATCCAAGAAGAGATCTTAAACTTAATTTTTTCCAATTTTGTGTTTAAGGTACCAGAATGAGTGGTTTGGTAGAGTCCATATTCGAGATCATGAAAAAGTAGCTTGATATCTATTAACCACGTTTCAATAGTTCATCCGAAAAATTCCCTTTTATAAGGGCCTGTTTATGTATGTCGATAAGAAAACGAATGCGGAAGAAAAACTACCAAATTTGAGTGTGTATTTCAAATTTGTTTTTTGTTTTGAAGCAAAAGCAAATGAAATAATATTTCAAAAACTAAAGTTTGGGTGTCTTTCATGCGCACACATTTTCGTTTCGAAATACATAAACTGGGGGTAAATTTTACTTTCACACATTTTACATTTCATTAGAATTATTTCGAAGTCTTCCAACAAAGAATTGACGAAATAATAAAGAGCTCGTTAATTAGTTTTACAAAAGCTGATGTCCTTCATTTCCACTGGAATGAATTTAATTATTTGTCTGGAATTATGTTTAACTGAACTGAACAGTTGTTACCATGAAAACGCCATCCATCCCATCTAGCGTATAATTGCTATTACGAGCACGAGTTGTATTATGATGTATACGCTCCATAGTACAAATGTAAGAATAATGAATAGATTTCAACCGAAAACTTTTGAATGTAAGAGAATGCTTATACTGAATAAAGATTCTTATGAACGATGTTGTGAAAATTATTTAGAATAATAATATGGCATCAAAGATTGAGTTAGCTGTTTTGATGTTCGTCTAATAATTAAGTGTAAAACAACATATGTAAGTAAGAACTATGTGATACCTTACAAACCCATAAGTTTTCAAATCCTTTAAAAGCCTCCACAATTGTCTTCGTCACTACAATATTTCGTACATTAAGCAATTAAAAATTCCAATACCTTTTGTCACACATTTTAAAATGATTGTTTCTTTTCATTAATTATAAATATTTTTGTTAATTGTACAAGAGTTTTGCAGACATTTGAATTGTTAACAAGAAGAATTTTTCGTGGAAATCTATACAACTTAACAGACAGTTTAGAATATAATTATCGAAATATTATTTAGAATTACATGTCTTTGAAAGATTTTTTGTTCATATAGCCAATGACCGACAAGTTATTGACATGTTTTATTAATAATGAACAGGTACAAGTTCAGCAGTTGATTAAAATTGTGAACGTTGATGCTACACTATTATCATTACTTATTACACAACACAATTATTCCATTCTAACATTGTTAATGCTAAACATTTGATTTCACTCCAACTTCGTCGCATCCTTGCTGCTTCTGCCTCAGCAAACCTTCTCTAAGTGTTTGCAGGACTACCCGCACAGTGTTGCCGCGTGGACAAAAATCATTTACATATGTTTATGTTTTTTTTCTTGCAGTAAACACATCCGATACAACGAATCTGAAAGAATTTTGTCGATATGTGCGCACAAAATGAAGTTATAGCTATTTAAATATGAAAAATATTTCCCACGTAATCTAAAGCGATAATCAAATGAAAATTAGATGACATTTAAAATAACATTCTCTGAAAAGTTTGTTGATAATATTAAAAGTTTTGTATGGGGATTTGATGGGGGCTATAAAAATAAAATTTTAGTATAAAAAGTTGACATCAACTGCACAGGGGCAAAGTACAGTTATCAAGAATTAAACATTTAAATTTGATAAAAAATATAAAATCTTAATATTTATCTTATCTTTTGATTGCCACCTTGGCTCTTGATTTCCATTAATTGAACATCTCTTCCGATGCGAATTGTGTAAAAATATTCTGCCCATCCCTGCAACCTTCTGAAATATATCAGTTCATATTTGGATATAGTCCCCATATATATCTATCTTCGATTTTGCTATAACTCTTTTGGAAAAATATTCCCTGGAATGTAATACACAACTCTTCAGAACATTTCATTGTTGTTAAATGCCTCTATGCTGCTGTTTTCAGTACATTTTTCAACGACGATTCAATAAAAATGTCAATAATGTAGTGAAATCCGAAATGCGAGAATAAACTGTTGGTGTGAACTGTGTTTGAAATATGTGTTGTAAAAGATAGGATGTAAAATACCGCTGAAACAACATGAAGTAAACATTTTAGAGTTTCAGAATGTTCTACAGAATTGTTGAGAACTTTATTTGGAAGATTTCTGCAAAAGGTTACTTGGTTCAACTCCCAATAGTTTAGCCGATACTGACCAGAATTTCAGCAATTATGTAAAATGTTCTATATTTTATAGATTTTGATGACCTAGATGGAGTTTTTCTTATGTGGTTTCTTTGAAAGATAATTTCTACTAGTTTAGGGCTACAATATTGCTAAAGACAGCAAGGCCGAATTCTTATCCGTTTCTGAGATAAAAGCCTAATAAATGCAAAAAAGTGTAGATTTAGCCCGGTTTAGATGAGGCCATAAAATCCGAACTGGATCTGACAGGACAAAACCCTACTAGGGTTTTTGTAGTCTAAATATGTACTTTAAAAAAATGCATACTAGAAGTTGTTTGCATTTTCAGTGTTGCATAGTGTAATTAGTGTGCGAAAATAAAATTGGTATTGTACTAAGGAATATAAGTGTAATTCTGATTTGTCATTTACTTGTCAGGTCCACTTTTAGAGGTGGTCGTACAATAAGTGTATTAGAATTATTAAATAATACTAAATATTGAAGCATTTGCTTTGAGTAAACCGACAAATGAAATTTGTTATGGGGATCATCATCATCAGATGTTTATGAAAGTCCGCCTTCAAAATGTATGAAATGTTGCTACATGCAATACCATTGATATGGGTGAAAATGTAGAGCTAACACTGTAAAATATGAGTTAAATTGATGAATTTTAAAAATTGTACTAAATTCAAAAAGTGCGAATTAAATAACATATTTTGAATACAAGTTTAATATCAAGAATTCCAAATAGCTACAGCTATGTAACTCGGTTGCACAATGTGGATACAATCTACAAAATGCCAGTACCGTTCTAATTGAACGTAGACTTAAATTTAAAATGGGGGTGCTGTTGATGTATAAGGGTGTGATAAGACGTTTTTTTTTTTGGAAATTAGAACTAAAGGTGTATGAACAATACTTAAATGAAATAGTTATAAGTACATCAACATTTTCAGTGTTCACCATTTTAATTTTAACTATTGTTTATTTATATTATTCCTTTTCTACATACGAAGTAGCGGGCATTTGGCTAGTCATAATACATATAATATCTTTTGGAATAAAGGTAGTGGGTTCATTACACATTTTGTTTTTTTTAGACATTCGTCTTGATGCTTACTTTTTGCAAAATTTGATTGGATACATAAGTCGTAATTTGTAATGCTCTTAAGTCATTTTAGTTGGCACTGTTTTTATTGTATAAACACATAATAAAATAGAATAAATAGAACCTGCAAGAATCTACACATTTTTACTACTATAACAAGTTTTCCTTTATGATATCGAACACATATAGAATTGTGTAGACTCTTGCAGTTTTGGAACTGACAAAATATAAATAATCTACATTCACTTCAGTAGTCTGAAAATAATGGTTTTTTCTTAAAAAAAAAAAAACCAAAACAATCGGCAAATAAAGTTTTCTTATCATCTTATGAAAGGGTATCTTTAGAATAGCGGACAAAACTCTTGGAGAGAGATTTGAAAGCGTTTTTGTTCTTTGCAGACGTTAGCTATAACAATTAAACCCAACAACCATGTTTTATTTAGCTTGTTGTTTTTTCTGAGATTTTACGATCTGTTATTTAACCCTTCTACTCTCTACTCAATTTGACCCAATTTTGTTTTTCAAACACTAAATTTGCCCTTTTAACAATTAGATATGTACTTGAAACTTTTATTTATCCATTACAGGGTCAAAAATTATATTTTTACAAGAAAATAAAAAAACTTGAAATTCCCCTCCCCCCTCCACAGCCAAAAGCACAATTTACTGACGTTTAGTATCTTTTGGGTCAATATGACCCAACATGCGGAATTTCAAGATTAATTTCAATTAATAAGTTTTTTTCCTATTAAATATAATTGAATAAATGTCTGCTTCACGTAGAATCCTCAATCCATAATTTTTCCAGTCAAATAATCAATAAAATCGTTTTTATTGGATACTTTTTTATTCAAAATATTATTTTCCAAAGGTTGGTAAATATGAGAATCCCGCAAAGGTATATATTGAAATTTTTATGGTAACGCATTGTTACTTGATATTATATGGTAACATTTTGACACAAAACGGGGAATCACCGAACTACAAGCTGCATATTCGGTGATTCCCCGTTTTGTACATGAGAACGAAACATTCAGGCATGTCACAAAAACGAATTCCGATCGAAATGAAATTACGGAATTGAAACCATTCCGATCGGAATCTGTGACATGCCTGTTTGTCTCATTCGAGTTTGATCAGAGAGTATCTTCCTTTTCTCTCAACCAGATAAAAAGTAAACAAGATAAATGATCTCAAACTTGCTGCAAAATAATCACTACTGTATGAGAGAAGAAATGTAAACAACCGCCCTGTTGCATTATAATATTTTCTTTCATAAGTTCAGTTTATTTTTTGGTGGTAAACGTGCCAACATATTATTGCTGAATATTTCTACATAATGGCACATATAAGAAAAGTAAGTATGGCAAAACAAAATTTATAAAACAGTGTTTTCATAAAAAAAATCCACAGGTTCTAAGTGATCTTCAGTTGGAACAAATAATAAATGACAAAGACGATGACATTTTTGATGACAGTGACGAAGCTGAAATTTGGTCAAACGACGGCGATGAAGCAGATGAATCGAATTCTTCATCAAATAATAGCTTTGAAAGTATAGAAGTAGACGATGCAGTGGAAATTGATGACAGCAATTCAGTAACATATTTGTCTAAGGGCCAAAGCGTAGTGTGGAGAGAACAACCAACACTTCGAACCGGCACGTTACCAAAAAACCAAATTTAATTTGTTTATATCACCAAAAATTACAAATGTTATGATTCAAATGACAAATCAAAAAGGTGTAGAGATATATGGAAATGATTGGCAAAACATTGACATGACATAACGGAAGACCTATTTTTATTATTTTTTATTTTTATTAATTGCTCAGAATAGGCCTATTTATTTTATTTTTCATTATTTTTGTTATAATACTAAATAAAAATAAACATATAAAATGAATTTCCTTCGTTAACTATGAGATTTTGTGTTTAATATCTATGTTGGGTCAAATTGACCCAAAGGATCATAAGAAGGGCACAAATCCAAGGAGTGTAGAAGGGTTAAAATTTTATTGTTTGAACATATGTATGTATTTGGTTTCTCTTGGAAAACTGGTCAATTGTTTGCTTTGTTGGCTTCTTCTAAAGGCAAATACGAATAAAAATAATTTAAAAATTGTGGCTTTCTTATATTTCAAAACGAGAGAAGAGAAGTGAACTTAAACTAAAATAAACATATTTTGAAAGGAAGAGTTTGTTTTTCTTTAATTCAGTTTTACTAATAGCAATATATAAGTGAACCTGCAAAGAAAAATGTAAGGATTATCTCCAACTAATATCCAGTACATGCAGTGCGGATTAAATTGTTCCCAAACAAATATTTTACCATGCAAATTTACCCTTTTTATGTTTTAATAGCTTTTACACACAAATAAACACAACTGCAAAGATACGATGAGGCTTTTACCTTCCATTATGCTGAGCGCAAGTTCTTATAATATGAAACCTTTTAACGCTCTACCAACCACTAAAACAACCAATAAAGTTGTTCTGTATGTTGTGCGTACTATGTACAATATACTCCGCATAGTTTGAAGTGGCTAAGCCCTTATAACATAACCATGTAGATGTTACATTTTAGTGGATTTGTTCTCGTTAATTTTAACATACATTTTTAACAACCTACAATACTGACGTTGGCATTGAAAATATAAAAAACAAGTGAGCCAAGGCTATAGCCGGGTCGGGGCCGACTACGTTATACCCTACACCACTACCCCTGTGCATAAGCATTTGACTGGTAAAATTCAAAATATTATAATTGGGATAGTAAAGGCCTTTGCTCTGAATGTCTTCATTAATACAGGTCAATTTTGTTGAAACGCATTTAAGCGTATCGTCAGTACAACTTAAATAAAAAAATGGAAAAGTGGGATGTACGCCAACCATCAATAGGCTTCTTTCTCTGTGAGACCCCCATCAACGCCCAACATTTCGTGAGAATCTGATCAAAATTCCGACCTGTAATGTGATTGCACAAAAAATCGAAAAATTGGTCCATTACCGACTATTGCGATATCTCTGTTGTTTGACCACCTATGACAACCTACAGCACATCGTTGTAAAGGTAATATTTTCTACTTTCCTTGCCAGGTTTTGCTTTCGGTATACCTTTTAGAGAAGGGAGATATTCGCTTTAAAATAAAACGTTGGCCTTTTCTTCAAATAAGTTTTTTTTCACATTCCGACCCCTGAATAATATCCGACCATTACCAAAATCAGTAGGTTTTTTCCTCTGTGGGACCCCCATTAACACACATTTCGTGACGATCCGATAAAAATTGCGACCTGCAGCGCGATTCAAACAAAATTGAAAAATGAAAAGTATTACCGACTATTGAGATATCTTCGTTATTTGGCCACCTACGCCAACCTGCTTTACATCATTGTAAAGATGGGATTGTCTACTTTCATAACCAAATTTTGCTTTTGGAAGGTCCCCAACCAAAGCTGTGATATTCCTTATTATAATTAAAATGACAAAAGTTAAAAGTTGTGTTCTATTAGCTGCTTTTGCGATATCTTCACCTACGACAGCCTACGTTACATTGTTGCAAAGCTCATATTTTCTACTTTCATTAGCAGGTTTTGCTTTTGATATACCGTTTACAGAAGTGAGATATTCGCTTTGAAATAAAACGTTGACCTTTTTCTCCCAATAAGTTTTTTACCCATTCCGACCCCTGAATATTATTGGACCATCACCAAAATCAATAGGCCTCTTCCTCTGTAGGGCCCCCAATAACGAATAACCCCAATAATTTCGCGACGATCCGATCAAAATTGCGATCTGTAGCGTGATTACAAAAAAATGAAAAATGGAATGTATTATCGACTATTGCAATATCTCCTTTATTTGGAAAAAATCAGATTGATCCTACGATTATAAATATTTTTTTCGCACCTTCCCATACAAGAGGGTCCAGTGTGTCATTGAAAAGATGGGATTTTCTACTTTCATAGTCAGACTTTTTTTTGGAAGGTCCCCAACAAAAGCTGTGATATTCGTCTTTATTAATAACATCGCAAAAATGAAAAGTTGGTTTCTATTAGCGGCTATTGCGATATCTTCGATGTTTGAGCACCTACGACAACCTACGTTACATCGTCGCAAAAGTGATATTTTCTACTTACAAGCCGAAAAGTGAACATCATTCTCATTAACATGAGAATACTCGATGCTTAAAGAGACCAGGTTTTCACTAGAAAAATCATCATTTCAAAAACTGAAAAGCCAATTGATAATTCCCTTCGCCGGGATGAAATCATGATATTGGTAGCGACCAGTAAATTTTGCAGGCTGTCAGTGCGTTTTGTAAACTCTCTCTGTAAAGAAAGTAATGATGAAGTTAAGTCAATGGGGAATACTCCAGACTTAAGCAATCATATGATTGAATCTTCAACCATAACAAAAGAAACAAAATTTAACAAGTGAGCCAAGGCTATAGTCGGGTCGGGGCCGACTATATGATACCCTACGCCACTACCCCTGTTCATAAGCTTTTGACTAATAAAATTCTAAATATTAAAAATGAGATAGCTTAGCGCCTTTGCTCAGAATGTCTGCATTAACACAGATCAATTTTTTTGAAACGCATTTGTGCATAGACAGTACAACCCAAATAAAAGATGGAAAAGTGGGATGTATGCCAACCATCAATAGGCTTCTTTCTCTGTTAGACCCCCATCAACCCCCAAAATTTCGTGAGGATCCGATCAAAATTTCGAAGTGTGATTGCACAAAAATGGAAAAAGTGATGCATTACCGACTATTGCGATATCTGACCACCTATGACAACCTACTTCACATCGTTGTAAAAGTGATATTTTCTACTTCCCTTGCCAGGTTTTGCTTTCGATATACCTCCTACAGAAGGGAGATATTAACTTTGAAATAAAACTTTGGTCTTTTTTCCAAATATTTTTTTTCACATTCCGACCCCTGAATAATATCCGACCATTATCAAAAATCAAAAGGTCTTTTCCTCTGTGGGACCCCCAATAACACCCAAAATTTCGTGACGATCCAATTAAAATTTCGTGACGATGCTATCAAAATTGAGACCTGTAGCGTGATTTCCAAAAAAGTGGAAAAATGGGATGTATTACCGACTATTCCGATATCTCCGTTATTTGGTCACCTACGCCGACCTAGTTTACATCATTGTAAAGATGGGATCTTCTACTTTCATAGCCAGGCTTTGCTTTTGGAAAGTCCCCAACTAAAGCTGCGATATTTGTCATTATAATTAAAATCGGAAAAATGAAAATTTGGGTTTTATTTGCGACTATTGTGATATCTTCGTTGTTTGATCACCTACGTGAACCTATTTTACATCATTAGAAAGGTGATATTTTCTACTTTTATTGTCAGGTTTTGCTTTTGGTATACCCCGTATAGAAGCTGAGATATTCGCTTTGGAATAAAACTTTGTCTTTTTATCCACATAAGTTTTTTGCCCATTCCGACCCCTAAATATTATCCGACCATCACCAAAATCAATAGGCTTCTTCCCCTCCGGGACCCCCATCAACATCCAAAATTTCCTGACGATCCGATCAAAATTGCGACCTGTAGCGTGATTACAAGGTTTAGATGGACAGACGGACAGACTCACTCGTCGAGACATTCATTTTGGTATATATAAGTATGTAGACCCATAGACCATTATTTCGATGCGTTACAAACTTTTTGGCCAAAACCAACTTATAATACCCTCCCCACATAGTGGTGTAGGGTATAATCAAAGCGATTCGTGAGCAGGTCCTAAACTGAACTTTTCCGAAATTTTGTATGGGAGGTACCCGAAGGAGTGGACCGATTGAGTCCATATTGCAACCTAATCTAAGTCTGGTAAAAGCTTTACGATGTGCAAAGTATGGACCAAATCGGTTACTGCCTTCGAGAGTTATCGTGCTCACAGTTTTTATTGGTTTTGACTATTTTTGGCCGCTTTCGTGATATTGTGTGGCATAAGAAATGCAAATATCAACGAAAGGGATCCCATAGTGTTTCATCAATGTAGTAAAATGTGTAAAAATGTGTTGAAGCCAACAGGTTTTTTATGTTCCCTTCCGATGTCTGGCTTAACTTTACACTTTATAGAGCTATGTTAAAAAAAGTGACAGATTACTCCATGGGCAACATGATAATATGCATGATTTTTCGATATATCCACTGCATCCATCTTAAATTGATGCTGACATTTTGAACCGGAATTTCGGGGTTTTTTATAATTTTTTAATAATCCGGACCCGCAACAAGATATTATTCCATACTCATAATAAGTTATAAAACTCGTGATTTTACGTCGTTTGATGTATATTTCATGAGTGTGCTCCTTACAGCATCCTAGTAATTGGAGTCTAAAGGCTAACATTTGATGGTTTTCTTAAAAACCTATTTTTTGCGGTTAAATTGTACAATGTGCAAAAATATATTTTGACAAATCCACGTACTAAACCGCCATTTTCTTTAAATTTTTTTACATAAATGGAATCATTTATACGCGATTATAATATTTGCGAATTATAGAGATACGCGAGTAATATGGATTTTTTACGAAAACTAGAATGTGGAGGCACATCTGCGGCTCTTAAAGAATCTATTTGAAATAGGTGTATATTGACGTATTTTTGATGTGCGCTAATGAAACCGGATGCGCATGAAAATCGTATGCACACACTTTTAAGTATCCTCGGAATTTGTTGTCGGCGAAAGCATAACTGATATGCAATTATTTATATAATTTTTTTCAAAATTTTTGTGAGGGTAAAGAGAAATGAAAAAGCCTTTGGTATTAACTGTTTGTGATTAATTAAGAAAACCTACGTTATGACATTTTGGGATTTCTGCTTACTCATCAGCGATTTTAGGGCACGTATTTCAAATAAAATTTTAAATTAGAAAATGGTCCCTTCGGTATAATCCTTATTGGATTATGAATTTGATTATGTCGCTGAGTCGTATAAAGTAAGTGGAAATTAAAAATACACGAGGAAATCAGAGTAAGCTATTTATATCAAATACTTATTATTTTATCATCATAAAATTAAACAAAATGAATGACCTATTCCATCATATTGGGTATTGTTGTTCACTGGACGAGGATTCTACAGTCTCCCACTATCCGTGTCAAGTTTGAAAGATTATTTTCCAGAACATTCATGTTTACAATAGAATTCGCCTACATTATTCCAGTTCTGCAACTTGATAACCTTACCCCTCAGATTTGCTTTGCAGCTGTGAAACCAATTATTTTATCCAATTGTTAGTCCTTCCACATTATTGACTTAATACGTGTGGCCTTGAAACACAAACATTCCTTTCAAATACATATAAGGGCTACACATTTTTTGTGATTATATTTACCTTGAAAATCACAGGTGTCTTATATTTAAAAACTCAATTTGTTATTCGTTTTATATTTCATGTTATTATTCAACATTTTCATAATACCTGAATTTCAGGTAAGTTAATATTTGCCCAATTTCTTTCAATAATCCTCCGTGGGATTCCGTTCATTTTTCTGCTCTTCATTGTTATTAGTTTTTGTTCATTAGCGTAATAAACCTTTTACATTTTCCTTCACACTTGTGAGTACTCGCGTCCTCGAAAGTTTATGTCGACGGAAACATAAATGGTATGTAAATATTTGTATTCATTTTTCAATATTTTTAAGAGGGTATTGAAAAATGAAAACTTCGTTGGAAATAAGTGTTTGCGATTAATTAAATAAACCGACGTATAGGCATTTTGGGATTTCTGCTTACACATCACCAATTTTAAAGGCACGTTTTACAAAAAAATATTTATTAAATTGGAAAAGGGTTAATTTTGGTACATTCTAATAGAATTTAATTATGTCGCAGAATTGGGTCGTATAATGTAATTGAAAGGTTTAGATATTGAGCTTCCAGATAATACCGATTGTAAACCGTTGGAAGGTAAGAATTAAAAAGATTATTCAAGGTGTTGAGCGGTGTCGACAGTAACAAAAGCTTTGGAGTGGTATAATAATACGAGAAAACAATCTTTGTTTTCATAAATGACACTTCTTATTGTCTCTGAAGACTTCCAATAACGGGGAGGACTAAAGAGCCACTTCTATATGAAATATGCTTTGTGGAAATGCCTCCTCCAGGAATAAAGATATTGAACTTAAAGTGTCAGTTTCGGCAACCGAGTGTATAATTACGATTTGTAGAACGACGACGAAAATCAGGCCAACATTTCGTTTTTGGAATTGTTAAATATTTTACGATCATAATCTATTTTGATCATAATCTAAATAGCCCCCATAGAACGATACCACCCGATTATCGGTATTGTCAAGGTTGTAGCCTCATTATCACACCAAAATGGCTGAAATTTACTTAGTCTTCGTTGTGGGTGTAAAACTTTCGCACAGAAATTTGTCGGCATAGGTCAATGCCTTAATGTAGCCCCAATAGAACGGTACCTCCTTATTTTCGGTATTTTGAAGGTTTTGGCCTTAATCATCCACCGAAATGGCTAAAATTTGGTATTTAGTCGTCATAAGTGGTATACAACTTTCCCCAGAAATTTGTCGATACAGGTCCATGTTTTAATATAGCAACCATAGAGCGGTACTTCCCGAATTTCATTATTTTGAAAGTTAGCCACATTGTTTTACCGGAATTACTAAAATTTGGAATTTAGTCTTCTTCATAAACGAAGGGAAATTGTTCCATTTTACTTCAATGCAACTCGTGGTGGAGGGTATAACAGGTTTGGCCCGGCGAACTTAAGAGTAGAGACACACAGCTAAGTCGTTTTATCTCGTCGAGATATAATGAACTGTATACCAAAGTGTTGCAATAGAACCGGCATTTCGAGTTCATACATGACTAAAATATAATACCCTTTCTACTTTATTGTGTAATGTATAAACAGGTTGATTTCTTTGCTACAGACATAATTATACTCACAGTATTTAGGCCAATGAGGAAGGTCACTTCGATACGTCCAAAATGTACCTCAGAATAATGGTTTTGGAGCCAAATATCTTTTAGATAATTTGGAGTCGATTTAGCCCAATACATAGGCCTGTCTGTCGTTCAGTTTAGGTAATGCACATGATAACTCTCGAACGGATCAACCAACAATGCCCTAAAATTGCACTAGGTAGTATGTAGTCCAAATATAGAGCAAATTCAATAATGGATCATTATTTTGCGCTAAAATGGAATTGTGCGCACGATAACTGTTGACGGGAGAACCCGATTTGGAACGTATTTGCACGTCGCACAATGGTTCAGAAATCCATTGTCCAGGCCAAAATCCAAATTTTTTTTTTTCGTTACTGATAGTACACATATTGAACCTACGGTGGATGTGCTCAGGGTGTAGAAAGAACATTTTTCAAAACTGTTGGTATCCCATAGCAGCGAAGACGACGAAGATACCACAGACCCAATTCCAGAAGATGGTATTGAATGTATACCGCCCAGCCAAGATGAGGTAAAGACAGTAATAAATCGGCTGAAGAATAATAAGGTAGCAGGAGCCGATGGCTTACCAGCCGAGCTGTTCAAAACCGGAGGCAACACGCTGATAAGGTGTATTCATCAGCTAGTTAGCACCATCGGGCAGGAAGAACGAGTACCCGACGATTGGAACCTGAGTGTCCTGTGCACCGTCCACAAGAAGGGTGATAAGACTGTATGCTCTAACTACCGAGGCATAAGTCTACTCCCCATTGCCTACAAGATCGTGTCAGGGATAATGCGCGGGCGACTAAAGAGATGCAGATCGACACCTATCACATTTTTGTCGATTATAAAGCAGCCTTCGACAGCCCGCTACGTTCAAAGGTATTCCAAGCCATGTCTGAATTTGGTATCCCCGCAAAGCTCATTCGGCTTTGTAAAATGACTTTAACTGACACGAGGTCCTCAGTTAAAATAGGAAAGAACCTCTCCGAAGAGTTTTGTACCAAAAGAGGTTTCAGACAAGGAGACAGCCTTTCGTGTGATCTCTTCAACATCCTGCTGGAAAAGGTTATACGAGAGGCAAACGTCAAAAGAAGTGGCACAATCTACACCAATAGTCACATGTTACTTGCTTATGCTGATGATATAGACATCATGGGCCGATCAGTAAAAGAAGTAACTGATACCTTTAGGTCGAAGGAGAATCTGCTAAAGTGGGTCCGTGAGAAGACCAAGTTAATGGTGTCGACGCGCAATGATTCCTTTGAGCTCGGACCAACTGTCGAAATTGGCTCCTATAATTTTGAGGTAGTAAAAGACTTCGACATCAGTTGTGAGATAAAAAGAAGAATTGTATTGGCCAACAGATGCTACTTTGGTTTAAGTAAGCAGTTTAAAAACAAAGCCACATCTCGTGAAACAAAAATAACACTATACAAAACGCTGATACTACCCGTGCTAATGTATGGCTCCGAAGCATGGGTACTTGCGCAAACAGATAAGGCAGTGCTTGGTGTGTTTGAGAGAAAAATTCTTCAAAAGATCTACGGACTAATCTGCGTTGACGGTGAATATCGACGTCGCATGAACCATGAGCTGTATCTGCTATACAACGACATCAATATAGTTAAACGTATCGAGATGCAGCGATTGCGTTGGCTAGGCCATATAATAAGAATGAGCGAAGATGAACCCGCTAAAAAGGGTATTAATACGGACCGCTTGGCGGTGCACGCAGAATTGGCAGGCCAAATAATAGATGGCGCAAACAAGTGGATGAAGAGATGAAAAGGCGCGGTATTCCAGAGTGCGAAGCAACAAATAGAGAGAAATGGAGATATTTTCTTAGTTCGGCATATGGAACAAATGTTCTGTAATGGGCCAGCTAAGTAAGTAAGCAGGGTGTGCTCCTTAAGACGAAAAATGTTCTCCACTTTGAAAAAAAAAAAAAAATTGGAAATTTCTGGAGAAAGAAAGAAATAGCAATTTCTTAGATACTATAACAGATATTGTGTTCGTTATTTTTTTTTTTTTTTTGTTAATTAGGAAGGATTGTTGTATTAAAGAATCGTATTAAAAATTACCGTAGCGAGTACATGCGAAATTTTGCTGAAGTTCTAATTTTAGCGCACTATAACCTGTAAGGAACAACATGGAACAATAGAAAAATTTTCAGAGAGTGTCCTCTTTCAGCCCAAAAAATTAGATCAACATATTGGAAGATGTGTGCGTGCTCCTTAAGACGAAAAATGTTCTCCAATTTGAAAAAAAAAATATTTTTTTGCACATTTCTGGAGAAAGAAATAGCAATTTCTTAGAAACTATAGCAGTTGTTGTGTTCGTTATTTTTTTTTTTTTAATTAGGTAGGGTTGTTGTCTTTAAGAATCTGTTAAAAATTACCGTAGCGAGTACATGCGAAATTTTAGTGAAATTCTAAATTTAGTGGGCTTTTATGAAACAACAAGGAACAACGTTCCGTTTTCGCAGAATAATTTTCAGAGAGTGTCCTTTTTCAGCCCATATGTATATACTTTTGTACCCATAGAGTTCCGTCCGTTTAACACTTTTTTAAAATTATTGAAATTACATGGGTAAAAATGTGTGTTCTTCCATACCCCCCCCCCCCCCCCCGTATTAACTATCGTATTTTTACTCAAATGGATATTTTTTAGATAGTTACTGCGCCACGTAAGCAATAAAGGTAATATACACTGGTGATAAACAAGAGCGTACATATTGTATGCAAAAATTTATTATTGGAGTGCATTAGCGGAACTTAAGTGTGTATGTTCATCTATTACTAATCTCAATAAAAGCTTTACAAGACATTACTACCCCTAGCATTCAATTGTAGACAGTCGTTTTTCTAAAATAATAGATCTTACGTAATCATCCTTTGTATTTTAGCCTCCGATACAGTCCATCTTTTGAACTGAATATGAGTTAAATTTTACTGCATATACTAAAAGAAATATCCGCTATTTGAAATTCAAACTAATATATACAACATCATCGCATCATATTATCATTAGACCAAAACCATAATTATTATTTAATATTCCAGTCATACTGTTATTTTAACAAAAAATATTTTCCAACACTGAATTATTCGTAACTTGTGCAAATATAGAAATAATCAAAACATTTTCTAGTTACTCTTAATTACTGTATTATTTATGAATTATTGGAATTTTTTTTAGATAGATGAACTCAAACATATATACGGCAATAATCTCTTTTTATATGTATCAAAAGCATTCGAAAAAGGCTTGTATGGAATTTGAAAGAAATTGTCCACGTTTCTTATCGTATAGTTAAATATATGGGTCATGGACACATGACTTAAGTTTTTAATTTTTTTGCAATCGAATTTGGTTAAGCCATTTTGTCATATCGTCTGCTCCGTCGGAAAAGGTCGTAAGTCCACTTTTTTTGGAAATCGCGTTTTTGTTACAGGATGATAGTACAAGTCAAAACACGTCGTATGATACAAAGAAAATGGTAGTATGTCGCGTTTTTCTATACGTTTTGCCCTTGTCGGAAAAAGTCGTAAGTCCACAAAACGTACAAATTTGAGTACGAAAAGGTCGTAAGTCCACAGGAAAATGAATACTTTAAAAGAATAATCCAGCTAATGTAGTTCAGATATAATGTTTAACGTCATCCGTGGTTGGGGAACAATGTAAAGAACTAGCCTACACCTTTGGATGATAATCGGATGGTATTTGTCGTACCCTGTGGACCGAACGTTTGAACAAAAATGTGATAATTTCTATATTGCAACGAAAATTTATATTTGAAATCTATTTTCCCCCATAAGCGAACTTATTATGAAAGATGGACTTCTGGCCTTTTCATTGATACAAATTGGGATGCTGTACTTTTACTTTACTTTATCAACTTGGTAATTTGTGGTTTCTCTAGGGACATTTATTCACATAACGAGATTAGTTTGTATTCTGAATTCAATAAAGTAATACCTTCTAACGGACGGGTAAGTGCAATGTTTATATTATTAAATGATTCTAAAATAATAATTGATTGACATGTTATTAAACTAAGAAGACATCATGGTTTTTGCTAACAAAGAACAGTATGAATTTGGAATGGAATTAGACGATGGTATCATGGGTCTAGTTCCCTACGGTGATTCTGAAAGCTCTGATAATAAACTTCCTAAACACAGGAAGACATTACATGCTGAAGATTCTACATGGTTTGCAGACAAAAACAAAAGATGCAGTGAGTTGGGGCGGAAATACTTGGGAAGACAAAAAAGGATACTATTTGGGATTACAATGTAGCTAAGAAACCACGTACATTAACGGAATTAATCATGAAATTTAATTGAAAGAAAAGGTCGTAAGGCAAAAAAACAAGGTCGTAAGTACAACGTTTCATGTTTTATATTAAATATTAGCCGAACCGGTCAACGTTGCTGGCCCTTGAAACAGTTTATGTTACCTTCGCTTATGTCAATTAAATTTGCATCGCAAATTAGTTGGGATATGCAAGTGAATATCAATAACAAGTAAGAACGTCGTTAAATTCGGCCAGGCCGAACTTGTCATAACCTCCATAATGAGTTGTATTGAATTTTCCTTCAATTAGTTTCCTATGTTTATGAAGTAGACTAAATACCAAATTTCAGCAATTTCGGTAAAACAATGTGGCTAACCTTCAAAATACCGAAATTCGGGAGGCACCGTTCTATGGGGCTATATGATGGCGTGGACCTACATACATACATATATATATAAATTTATGGGAGAAACTTTTATACCCGAAACGAAAAATAAATACCAAATTTCAGCCATTTCGGAGGAATATTGAGGCCACACCTTCAAAAAACCGGAAATCGGCAGGTACCGTTCTATGGGGGCTATATGAAGGCGTCAATACCAAACGTCCTAGAAGTAATAGAAACTTCTATACCAAATCACGAAGATCTATCTTAAAAATTGCGAGTTGTATCTTGATTTCAAAAGACGGACAGACGGTCATGTTTATACCTACATAGAATTTTACTCTGCTCGGGTCTTATTGCTTAAATATGTACCCAGGATTGGGGAAACGGAATCGTTCGTAAGTTTTATATATAGCGCATTTAAAAAATAGGGCACAGGTGTTACCCGCTCCTCCGAAATTCAACAAAATATATAGCCTACTTCCACCAAAGGACATCCCTGTGCATAATCTGAAAATTACATGCAATAAGTTCTTAGGGTCGGAGATTCTACAACCGTTGCTCGCAAATTAATATTCTGACCGATACTTTCATAACTTTTGCAAAAAAGCCCCCGCCCCTCCGAAATTCAAAAAATATAAAGCCTATTTTCACCTCGGTTGTTCCTTGTATATTCTCTGAAATTTTCAAAAACATCGGTTCAGCCGTTTTTTAGTCTATGCGGAACATACACACATTGTCTTCTATATATAAGATTTCACACAAAAGTTGTGGTACATTAAAGCCGCTAATAATTATCTCATCACCATGTTAAATTGCAAGCTTATTCTTTGTCTTACACTCAAATCATTCTTAAAATTTCGCTCCGATCGGAATATTACTGCGATTTACAGGACAGCTGCAAAGTCGGGTAAAAATTGTGGGTTCGGTACATTTCAAACCTTTCGATCATAACCAACATCTAATGGGGTCACTTCTGGTCGGAACCCGACCTCTCCACAAAATTTCGTGACGATGGGTCCAAAATTGAGGCCTGGAGTTTTATTACAATTGTTAATGGATGGACGGACACACATAGCTAGATCGCTTTATCTCGTCAAGATATGAAAAAATGGCAAGGGGAGGGGGTCTACCACGAATACTTCGCGATGTTACACGAATATTGGACAAAACAAACTTATAATACCCTTTCCACATAAATATTTTATTTTAAAAACGTCCGTAAATTGTAGGAAAAGGTCGTAAGTCCCTACAAAAATACAAAACTGTACAAGGAAAAGGTCGTAAGTCCAAAGACATCCAATTATCTCCCAAACGCGACGGAATTTTATGAAACAAAGTACAGGCATTGAAGCGGAATAAATAAACGAAAAATACTGCCTTTACCACCATAATAAAATCTTTAATGCAGCAAGCGCTGAAATGTTTTTTCTTCCTCCTGAAAAATTTATTGAGAGGGACTTACGACCTTTTTCGACGGAGCAGACGATATATTGATTTTACGCTACTTTCGATTTTCCGCTCCGTGAAATTTTGTTATATAAGACCTAGGTAGATATTGTCAATAAACCCCAACCAACATGAAATTGTGGTCCATATTTTAATCAAAAGATTTGTATTGGCTTTTCGGTATTCAATCAGGTTAAAATTTTTTGTATCTTTACGTTTCTGTTCTTCTTTTCTATTTTCCCTTTTATGAGTTTTTTATCCCAGTAGTAAAGAAAGGTCACAATGAAGTCTGACAGTTTGGCTGATACCATGATTTGTATAATGTTCATCGTCAAAGTTCAGTCTATTTTCATCTATTATTTTTTGTTTCTTTTTTTTACACACGGGTGGATCGTTACGCCCGAAACATCTTGACTGACTTTTCTATGTGTATCAAGGGCAAGGACTATCTTCTCAAAAAAAAAAAAAAAAAAAAAATCTAAAACGACTCTCGAATAATCATTAAACTTTTTTAGCTAAAACTAATAAACTTTTGTGGGGAGGTCTACACTTAGCTAGTTCATATTCTACCAGCCAACCATAGAGACGGGCGGACATTGCTATACTCAAACTTGTCATTTAAAAAATGTTCGTTGGAAATAACTTTGTTTAGAGTAAGTGCATACCCTATTGTACATTTACCAAAAGTAATACATACACACACAAAAAGACGAATGAATCAAAGAAGAAAGACAAAATAATGTTTCTTTGCAATAAAAGTGTCTGCCTTCTAACCAGTTTATCGGCATCCTTGGCATCGTGAACAATAAATCAATGAAAACAAAAGAAAAAGATTGGCACATACGACTTGTATTAGGTTATGGTTGAACAAATTTAAAAATAAATTTTTGGATTTGCTTTTGTAGGATCAACTATACGGAAAAATACTTAAACATCTGTCGCTTTCTCATAGCTACTAACAGTGACTGCACATTTAGAATTAGAATTAGTGTTAAGCTTTTAGTGTTGGAAATTATTTGTGTGTAAGGAAAATATTTTTGCAAACATTGTTATTAATTTTAAATTGATTACAGCGGGAGTGGTGTGACAGGTAAAGTTTGAAAAACATTACCTAACGAAGAAGAAGTAAATGGGGAAAATACATGGTCATAATTATGATTATTTGATCGACAGATTTACTTAAAATAGTATGACTGAAATACAATATCCCATACAATTCTTATTTACTTACTTTAATAACCATAATTTAACCATTAATGAAATTATTGCTTACTAACTATTCGCCGCATATCAGACTTATCATTGACTTATTGCTTATGAGAAATTGGGTACGCAACTAGCTCTAACAATTTTCAAACGTTCACATTTTAATAAGGACGTAAGTTTGAAAAATCAAAAGGAAAATTTAATATTGTAAAACATACGCTACTGTCCAAATCAAGTCCTTTTTCCTTCAGCGTTCTTATTCGAACAATTTACATACGGTTAAGTGGTAATTGCTTTGAATTATTCAGACCATTCTGTCAAACCGTCTGTATCACAGTTATATTGTGTTTGCTAATGTTTCTTTTCGCAATAATTTGAATCAAAGAACTCCAGTGGAAGTTTAAGTGGACTATCGTAGATATAAATATTAGGGTGGGGTGATTTGTGTGGAAGGAAAAAAACCTTAATGAGCCCTTCACGTTTCTGATTCCTGTGATTGAACTGAGCAAAAAAGTCTACTGGACCATATGTCTACCGCGAAAATCGAGACTCCCGATTTTGACTTTAAGTTTTTTATTGGCGTTTTTTGGATATTTTGGCATATAACAGCCAAACCATTGAGATTTGCGACCCAACACAAAGGCCAAAATTGTAGCCAACACAATAGTTAAGAACTCTCTTTCTTAAAATATTAGAAACCCAGATTTTCACTGCTTTTACCGTTATAAAAAATAAAACGAAGTGACCCAAACGAAGTAATAGCATTTTCGTTGTCCATGGATCCCAGCACCATAGAATTTTGTAACAGAACGCTTGAATATTTTTCTGGTCAACTTTTGTAGCACAATGTCATTTATCGATATTTGCCGACAAATGTGCACATTATCAAGGCAAAAACTGCCTGAAGGAGCATTCCAATAATTTCGCGATGTACTAGAGAGTTCTTAATTATTGTGTTGGCTACAATTTTGGCCTTTGTGTTGGGTCGCAAATCTCAATGGTTTGGCTGTTATATGCCAAAATATCCAAAAAACGCCAATAAAAAACTTAAAGCCAAAATCGGGGGCTCGATTTTCGCGGTAGACATATGGTCCAGTAGACTTTTTTGCTCAGTTCAATCCCAGGAATCAGAAACGCGAAGGGCCCATTAAGGTTTTCAAATCGCCCCGGCCTAATAAATATATGTGCATTACTTGAATATTTTGCTATGGCCTTTTCTTTTGCGTTCCTTGCTTGGCACAAAAACCAATCCAAGAATATTATACAGGGACAAGCAAGGCACAGTGGTCTCACTAGTATGAACATGAATGCCGAAATATGTTTATTCGATCTACCACCTCGAAATTTTAAACATAAACGATGTGGCCTTTGCTTTTGCGTTGCTTGCTTGGTACAAAAGCAAATATTATAAAGGGACAAGCAAGGCACATGGTATGGACATGAATGCCAAAATATTTTTATTCGATTACAAGAGGCATATATCAGGGCGATCCCTAAGCCCACTTCCTATTCAGCCAATACGGCTATAAACTCAAACAGTCCGACTCATACAGAATATCACATTGTTTCTACATGGATAATATCAAGATATATGCTGGTACCAAACCAAAGACATAGAAGCATAGGAATAGACAAGTGCAGAACCCAAAATATAACCAAGGGTAAATATAACTTTGGAGAAACTTTCAGTACGTCCGATGGAGAACAAATCACACCGCTCCTCGAAGGTGAGCACTACAAATACCTGGGCATCAAACAAAACATAACAATAGACCATACCGCACACAAGAAAACAATAAAGGAAGAATTCACAAACCACCTTTACATGATCTGCAAAACTAAGTTAAATGGCAAAAATCTGATCAAAGCCATAAATAATACGCTATACCCCTCTTGACCTATACATTTGGCACTATATACTGGTCCACCACAGAACTAACTGAACTGGACAGAACATTTAGAAAAACATTAACAAAATTCAACCATCACCACCCCAAAGCATTTATGGAAAGACTAACAATACCCCGAAAGCAAGGAGGCAGGGGACTACTTCACTTTCAAACCTTACACAATATACAAATTCAAACTTTAACTAACTATTTTCATGCGAAAGCCACAACATCAACATTTTATAACGCCATAGTAGGAAAAGCTAAAGTTGGAACAGGCTATAAGACAAATGCAGTAAAGCTAGTTATTTATATTTAAGTGGTAATTTGTCTTATCTCCACTTTAATAACGAGCCATGAGAACAAACTATAGTCTTATTGTTGTAATGGTTCTTGTGATAAAAACTTAAACTTTAAACATTTTATTTCACTGGCTTAAATTTTTTCTTTCGCTGTTTCTTTTTATTTTTCATTTAAAGTGCGAGTTTTCTTTTTTTAATTTTCAAATAAATGTCAAATTAGCAGTTTGAAAGATTTTCCACTTTTTACAGCACGAAATTTGTTGTGCAGAAAGGAGTGAAAGAGAAAGCCATTTTGGCATGCTCTCTTTTATATTTTGCTTAAAGTTTTGCTACTTTTTGGGGTTAAGGAACGCTTTCCGAGTTAAAAATAGTAAAACTGCGAAGCCAAAACGCTTATACGGCCCCTAAAGCAATGAATAAATGAAAGGCATTAAAACACAAATTACAATTCCATTTTATTCTCCCCATAAAGTTGTAGATGATAAGCTAAGTTTTAAATATGCCACACATAACTAATACATAGGACAATGATAATAAAATCATGGTTTGACAAACAGGGAGTAATATACCTTTTCCCTTCGGGGATGTTCTTGAAAATATTAAAACAAAATTTTGCGAACAATAAAATGTATTATCAGATAAAGTGTTATGAGCTATTTTAAATTTCATTTATTTAATGAAGAAACAGTTTTAACATATATTTCAATTCATGTTCTAAACGGTCGATTCCGGTTTTGTTTAGGTCTCCTAAGCATAAATCGAAGATTCGTCGTCTGTGACGATCTTATAAACTTTGTTTTTATTCACAATTTTTTTGCACCAATTCACAAGAGCCTTTTTTGTTCAATTTTCAATTTTTCTGGATCTAACGAGTATATCACCAATATTTTTGAAAATTTAACATAGCTGAAGCCAAGGTTTACCCTTTTAGAATACGCGACTTGTGATTCTATATTATACAAATTAAATATTTTTGGATAAAATGAAATGTTTTTGGACGTGGCAAAAAAATATTGGCCTTAAAAGATAATTTGGGTGGAAGCTGTGGCTATATTTATGTTAAGAAATGAGTAAAAATGGGTTGAAGCCACCATGTCTTTTTTTGTTTTCTCTCGATTTGTGAGTAAACAACACTTCTCTCGATTTTCCTGTCAAAGTAAAAGTAGAAGCAAGCCAATTAAGAATCATCTCACTAATGTATTACTTTTCAAAATTTGAACTGCTTCTACCGTTAAATGATGCTGACATTTTGAAGCCAGATTTACAGCGTTTTTTGAAATGTTCTTCTAATTTCATTCCGCAAACGGGTTTTTCAAAAAATTATATATAGGATTGTAGTACTTGCGATTCTGAGTTATTTGATACGACTAATGTGAATGTAGTCTGCACAGCTTCATTGAAATCTACATCCAAATGCTGAAATTTTGTGCGAACATTTTTGTAAAAAACATATTTTTCGGGCCTAATTTTTACAATTGTCATTCGATTTCCTCGTACTTGATTGCACATTTTAGTTTTTTTAAGTTCCGGATCTAATAAATCAGTCCCCGTAAAAATCCATCTACTAAAACGCGAGTTACAAGAAAGTCCAAAGTAGAAAAATCACCTAAAATTGTTTTTGGAAATATCGCGTATTTTATCGCGTTTTCTGTGGTTCGTTTCCACTGCAATAAAACAACTAATACAACATCTTCGTTTTAGCGGAAACCGAGATTTGAAAACTTCACTGATAAGGGAGCTACATTCATTTTATCCCAAAAAATAGTGTGTGATGCTACATCCACGGTTCTTAATTGAACGCCTTGAAATAGATATATATCGATGTAGATTCCAGTCCACCATGAAGGACATTGTAATCGGATGCGGATAAAAATTGTATGCACTTTGAGCAAATTAGCGATATTTTATAGGTACTTTAATGGTAAGATGCAGCTCATGCTACATCTTAGCCACCAAATTAAATTTCGAAAACTATATTCAAATTAAAAGATACGGCATTGCTGTACATGAAAATCACATGCGGACAAACTGATTTTGATAATTACGCGATTTACACGTATTTTAAAATGCATATAAATAAGAATGGGTTATTTGACCTCTATTTCAATTTCAGAAGCTTTGACATATATCCCCATCAACCCAATTAGCTTCCCTAATGGGAAAGCTTTAATATGAATGTAAATAAAGCAAAATCCGTCTATTTTGTTGGGAGATTTAAGCAAAATGAAGGAAGTATTCCTATAAATTTTTACAATATTTTCTACTACATAATGCATGTGAAAAAATATTCTTTTAAACAAAAAATTATTTTTTTGGCCGAAATATGTGCTAATTTTGGCTGTAACATCCAAACTATACCATCAATCTGTATGATTGTACTCTCATTTGATTTGCCGCGAAGTTTGGATCCACAACAATTTTTTATGTAATTTTATGACCACTAAATGGGCCTTAATTTTGAAAAAGTAGACTTATATTCAATAATTTTATGTACATTCCGCGAATTCTG
Source organism: Musca autumnalis (assembly GCF_047663935.1). Taxonomy (NCBI): domain Eukaryota; kingdom Metazoa; phylum Arthropoda; class Insecta; order Diptera; family Muscidae; genus Musca; species Musca autumnalis. The sequence goes on from NW_027411866.1 coordinate 251,943,754, forward strand.
AGTAACATTTTACATGTATTATGCAATCTACTCGCTGAAGTCACTTCGAGAGATCTTTTTTGTAACAATTGTGCTCATTAAAATAATTAGCGTTTTTTATAATATTTTGTTTCTTAAAAAGCGAAATAAAAGCGCCATAACTTTTGTCCGCAACAACAAAAAATTGGCTCGCGACCAGATTCGTACTGGGAATTTTTTCTTAACCTACATATCAAAAATCGTTGATGTAGCGCGAAAAAAATGTATTCTTTTTTTTTGAAATGGAATATGAAATAATTGACAATATTCGTGATATACACTCCGATACATCTGATTAGAACCAACCTGATTGAATTTAGATGTCGCTATTGTATCTAACGGGAGGAGAGGATTGTTAGTCCTATTTTTGGGACATGTAGAGTATATAGTAGCCGCAATTTTCAATACCTAACATGTTTCACATATGCGTTACAGCAAAACTTTTTACTCGCTTTATAGAAATATATGGACATTTAGCATTTTTACGTGGTTCGCCAGAATAGAACCATGCTAAAAATTTACGTAAATCGATTCTTGTTCGCGGTAAACTTTTATAAAAAAAAAAACAAATATAATTCAAAATAAAGGCCGAGCGTGTACATTGCCAACAAATATTGGGGTGAAAAGTATTTTAGGGTGTTGCAAGATGATGAAAATCGATGTTTAGAGCATTAATAAATATTCTTATAGAGAAATCGGTAGAAACAATTAATTAAATAAAAATTGTATACGGAATTGTGTTCACAATTTTCAAAACCACAAGAAAATTACAAATAAGGCATGTTTGACAGATTTACAAGTCCAAAACAGAAGAAATATGGAAAAGATAACTCCAATTTCTTGCTTTCTAGTTCAAAAATTAATATTATATCTGATCAGGTAATATCAAATGTTAGTTGGTGGAAAAAATGCCCAAGGATGCCTCTATCTTATGGCAATCTTTCATTATCCGTCACACACGGCTTAAAATTTATGTGGCACAATGGCCATTTTTCGGCGACCCTCACTATCTTCGTTTTTTGGTGTGTGTCGGCCACGATTAATCTCATTAAACCAGTTTTTCATAGTGCTGTGAAAAATGATGGGACGAAAATGTTCACAAAAAAGTTCCATTTTTTTTTTGGCAAAGTGATTTTTTCACGGCACTGCACATAGGTTTCAATCAGGAAATTTTTGGCCAAAACCCTATTTTTGAAGTTTCGAAATTTTAATTTTTTTGCTCAGAATAATAAAAGGCACATCAAATCATCTGAATATAATTAGTTTTTGTAAACACCGTTTGTTTCCGTTGATTGGCGCTGTACCAAAGTTGACACTTTTTTATGTAAAAATAAAACAGACTTTGTGCTGTAAAATATAAAATTTTGTTGTATTTCGTCGCTGCATAAATATACAGAAGTGAGACAAAAGTTATTATGAATCGGGAAGCTGTTAATGAGTACTTTCATAATATTTACAAAAAGAACGATGAAATTTGTAAAATTAGCGTAATAAAATCAATGTTTTTATATATACTGAAAACTCATTTTTTACAAATATTTTTTAAATATACTTAAACTTTTAAAAAAATGTCCAAATATGTCTGTACTAATAAATTCAGAAGTCAAATCGTGCTCAAATTTGCCACAGTTAAAATAAAGTGGATTTTTCTATTTTCAGATGGGAGAATTTTTTGTAAATACCTGTTGTGACTGTACGTAGTATCCAATTAAAATAGGACGATAATACCCACATCTATCAACCGATTTTTCTTAAAATTCATATTGAAGGGGTTCAGATTGTAGAAAACAAGTACATATGTGTAATTTTTTTGAAAATAGGTCCATTTTTTTTTTTCATTGCCCCCAAATAAAAGTACCGTCCGATTTTAGATATTTTGTGGATTTTAGCGTCACTGACCGATTTGGCTGAAATTTGGTATTTTGACCTCTTGGAAGATATGAGTCCTTCGTACCAAAAACTATTAACATAGGTGAATGTTTTGGTTTAGACCCCACACAACGGGACCACCCTGTTCAACAAATTTTGACAGTTTTTGGTCACATTTATTATAAATAATAATTAATTTCAATACAAAATGGACGTTGAAATAGTTTTGGCCAGAAAATTTGGATTTGGGACCATTGTGCACTGTAAAAAAACACAACACATGGTCTGCATACTGTCCTGAGTACGTCTAGGATAAAAACTGTCGAACTTCCCAAGCAAATTTCAAATGGCGACTGGCAACACCTGGTGCTAAATATGCCAAATAGTGTTCAGGCAACCATCATATATCAGGTTGGAATATGGACTATATCAATACCGTCCTTCGGGTACCTCCCACACAAAATTTGGGAAAAGTGTAGTTTGAGGACTCGTCTCGATCTATTTGATTTTTTTCAGATGGTTGTTTTTGTTTTGTTTTCACAAAGGTCGAGGTCTCTGTGAATCAGAACATTGCTTACCTAGAGATTCCACCTATTTTGAAGCAAACTCTTGGTCGATATATTTTATATATGGCATAATTATTGTTTTTGCTACTATTTTCAGAAGCTATAGGGTATGGAGTAGGTATGTATACTTACTTACTTTTTATTTACATTTTATGTCTAAATTGGCTGCAATTTAGCATAAAGGGTTCGTAGTGATCAAAAGACTTATCCGCCAATAGTTATGGTCATAGGTCCACGTTTTGGTATAGCCCCTAAACAACGATGCCGCCCAATTTCTACAAAAGTTTAGCTGACCGAATTAGGTTACGTAATTGGTTTACGCAGTGGTCAAACATTTTCACCTAAAATTGTTGACAATGGTACTTTCGTAACGGAAAGAAAACTAATTATTCCCTACTTGTTCAGAATATTTCATGGTGGACGTTTTTTTTTTATTTTCTTTATGTAAGAACCTAAATAAAGGGTTAAAAATTTTGTATGTAAAAACTGTACACATCACGTAAAAAATTGCCCACCTAATGTTAATCCTTGGACACATTATTTGCAATTTGCATCAGGGGAAAGGTCAGTAGTTCCTTTTCCATATGTAGGCTATTTTTCCGGTATATGCCCTTCAGGAAATACAATACGGACCAAAAATATTTTTTTTTTATATTTTTCATACCAAAGTGGCTCATTTCACCCGCTAAATATTATCAGATAATTATACAAAATTGCAGGCATCTTGCTCTACCTAAATCCTTACCTCGTGACTATTGAGCTATAATTGCAACATCTGGCGTGCTAATGACAACACTACAAGCAAATAACTCTGTTATCTGACCAGGTAAATCCACATAATTGTCATCAATGGAAAGGTCAGGAGTTGACTTTCACAATATTATTTACAGGGGCTGAACGCGTCTTCCGGAAATAACGATATAAGCTGTATATATAAATTTTCACAATTTTCACACAAAAGTTTTGGTCCATTTAACTCTCTAAATATTATCTGATCACCATCTCAAACTGCAACTATTATTGCGATTACAATTTATAATGGACAGACGTACGGACGGACGGACACACATCTCAAAATCCTTTTATCTCGTCAATATATATATACAACATTGGGAGAGCACAATAATTTTAAGCAGCCTTTAATTTCATTAAAAGTTTCGCCTTTCTGCTAAACGAACACTATTTGATCTTTTAGAACAATAAAGCAACGAATTGAGAAATTGCGGCCAGTAAACTGAGTACACCGACGTAGCCGACATAATTCACGTATACCTCCCTACTTGTCCCTCGATTTGTACTTCCTCCACGTTTCTCTTTTTACTTATTTATTTTACAATATCGCGGAATTTTTTTTTTTTTTTGAAAATTTTGAACAATCTTTAATTGTTTTAAGCATATTTATCACTTAGTTACCATTAGCAGATTGACATACAATAATGACGAAGATATCTAAAGTTCGGACTAAGAATAAAAACCTGAAATCGGGTCGTACTGCTATTAGATGGCTGTAGGAAAAAATGGACCCATATTGGTTTTGTTTTCATATTCATGTATTGTCATCCCAATCTGAAAACGGTACATACTCTTAGTTCGATTGGTCAACTGCAATTGTGTTCAGAAATCAGTTACATGATTTGATCTAAACAGACTTGAAACAGAGCAAGTTAAATATATAAAACAGTGTACACGGTGCGCCTTAACTAATTTTAAATGGAAGTGCTTACACCTTGGAAGTTTTTGCAGATTCTGAAACTACAATGCTAATAGATGAGAAATATCTAGAAACAAAAAAATCGCCGGAGGGATTTTCAAATAAATCGCGATTTAAGTTCACATTTTTAGGGTTTTTTAGGTGTTCACGATTTTGCTTCGAAACCGCGCGCCCTATGTAAATGGGCCTAAAAGTAATGTTGTTGCTTTAAAAATTTTCCACAAGATTGACCTTTATGATACATTCGTAGATTTCATTGTTTTTGAGATATAGAAGTTCAAATTGAGACAATGCACTGACTGTATCGCCTCCTTATAAAAAAATGTCGTTACTACAATTTCCCAAATAAAAGTTATATATCTTGAAAAAGGTACAACCTAGGAAAATATAAATCATCCAATCTTGTAAAGAATTTTCACAGCTTCAACATTTTCTTTAGTCTCATTTTGATATGACTTTCGGTTTCCAAGCAAAATCTTGAAGACTTAAAATAAAAACGTTAAAATTTGAACTGAACCTCTATATCTCAAAAATGGTAAAACCTACGAAAAAACCTAAAGGTTAGTCTTGTAGAGAATTTTCACAGCTACAACAGTTTCTTTAGACACATTTCGATGCGACTGCAAAGCAAAATCGTGAAAACCTAAAAAACCCTAAAATTGTGAATTTTGATCGCGATTTATTTAAAAATTCCTCCGGCGATTTTTTTTCATTTTTATTTTTCTTATCTATGAACATTGCTGTTTCAGAATCCATGAAATCTTCCCATGTGTAAGCGGTTTTCATCAAAAGTTAGTTAAGGCGCACCCTTCATGGCATTGTCTCAATTCGAACTTCTATATCTCAAAAACGGTAAAACCTACGAAAATATCATAAAGACCAATCTTGTGGAGAATTTTTACAGCTACAACATTTTCTTTAGGCCCGTTTACATATGGCTCGCGGTTACACCCATAAAGAACCCATAAAAATGTGAACTTAAATCGCGATTTATTTTAAAATCCCTCCGGCGATTTTTTTTTTGGTTCTTGATTTTTCTCATCTATGAGCATTGTAGTTTCAGAATCTGCAAAAACTTCCCAGGTGTAACCACTCTCCATTTAAATTTGGTTAAGGCAAACCGTGTGTAAAATAAAAAACCAGTAAGGAAAGGATCAAAGTCGGGCGGGGCCGACTATATGATACCCTACACCACTGTGAATATGTAAAATATAAAACGGAGCTATATCCAGATTTAAACCGATTTTGATATAATTTGGCACATTTATTTCCAGACCGAATTCAGTCACACATTCCAAATATCATTGAAATCCGACTTATATAGCGTGTTTGGAGCAGCAAATACGCGAAATCGGCCGAAAATATATATGGGTGCTATATCCAAATCTGAACCGATTTCGATATAATTTGGCACATTTATTTCTAGACTGAATTCAGTCACACATTCCAAATTTCATCGAAATCGGAAATATATAGCGTGTTTGGTACAGAAAATACGTGAAATCGGCCGAAAATATATATGGGGGCTATACCAAAACTTGGACCGATATAGCCCATCTTCGAACTTGATCTTCCGACGGCTAAAAAAATGGTATTCCCCAATTTTCAGCGAAATCGGTCAACAAATGCGACCTGTACGTTGCGAACGGACGGACGGACGGACGGACGGACATGCATAAATCGACTCAGAAAGTGATTCTATGTATATCCCTAGAAGGAACTATGGGTCTATCTCGCTCCCTTTTGTATGTTACATACAAATGCACTAACACATAATACCCCTTACCACATAGTGGTGTAGGGTATAATAAATTTTCTTGGAAACATATTTTTACTATGCATCATATCCTGCTGCTTACTATTCTGTGGAATAGTAGCATTGAGGCAATAACTTATACACAATTTTTACTATAAAACAAGCCTATGTGAATTGAAACTTCCATCTACGGGCAGATTTAGGGTCTTTTTTCAGAACTTTGTGACCCTTTATCGACATTTAAACTTGCCGACTAAAGTCTGTATTAAAGTTTAAAAGTGTTGCGGAGGAGGTACTTGAAGGAATGGGCAGACATAGTCCATTACGGAAGTGGATCTTATTTCGGGTGTCATATATTTTCTAGATATCGCGTCTTTTCAGTGGGTCATCATATAACCTTTGGAGCAGCATATACTTGTCCACGGAAAACATAATATCGCTGTACACAGGACCAGAGATCTTCGAGGACCGATATGGGTCATTTTAGAAGTTATACAAAATTTTGACAAAAAATTAGGAGATCCAAAGTTTGGACCAAATTGGTTGCCCCGTTCAAGATATATTGTGCATACCATTTTAGTGACATTTTTTAAGTTTTGTGGGGAAGTACTGGAAGGTGTTGAACGGTATTGTCAAGAAGTATGGACTTGCCTCTGAAAAAAAAACTTTAACCTTCGTAATTGAGGCAGCGAATACAAGTTCCTTTAATAAAAACCGAACTTATCGAAAGTGAACTTATCAGAAATTTTATAAAAGTAGAAAGTTTGAATATGAATAAAGCTCTACATCATTATTGCTGATGCTATCAATATGTGCAGTTACAAGGAGGACATAGATAATTATGCAGCCAAGGATATAACAGAGTTTGATCTTAATGCATTTTAGCCTTTAGGCTAAAGAGGGTATCTACACTTTGATACGACCAAAAATGTGCCGTTAGACCCCAAGTACGATATCCGTTTCACACAATTTTGAGTAGATTGCTGTTTGGCTGGTGCGCACGATAACTCTCGAACGGATCAATCGATTCGGTTAAAATTTTGGGTATCGAAATATTTTGTCCAGATCTGATTTAAATTCGAAGATGGGCCATATAGGCCCACTCCTTCTGGTAACCCCCCCGCCCCCCCCCCCCCCCTCACAAATGTTAAAAAATTGTCGCAAAACTTGTGCGCACAATAACTCCCAAAGGGAGTAACGGAATTAAACCAAACTTTGCATATGGTAATACTACCTCTGGGCATACATCAGGTTCCAATATGGATCATATCGGTCCACTCCTTCCTCCCACACAAAATTTTAAATAAGTGCAGTTTAGTGACACCTCACGTTATGAAATTTTTTTGTAAGAGTATGTTCGTGCTGCCCCCGTTACCTCATTGTAATTTTTTTGAGGGCAAGTCCATAATTTCCGAGATAATGGCGCATAACCTCAAAAAAAAAAAAAAAAAAAAAAAACTCTGCACTCTGCACTGTAGCGAGTTCAAGTAAATGGTTGCGAAATATAAAAGGAGTTGGCGTTGGCAGATGATTTTTTTTTTTATAAATACTTATAGTTCACTGATAATGTCGATAGCAAAAAATTGGGAAAGTCGGTCCACGCTTTGGGATAGTCCCCATGCAACATTACTTCTACTGTTTCGGTATTTTGAATATTTTAGCTAAACTTATCAACCAAATTGGTTGAATTTTGGGTTGCGGGGTTTTCACTGTACAAAATAAATAAAAATTATGGACATAAAAATTATGGACATAGGTCCACGTTTTGATATAGACCCCATATAACGGTACCTTCCGATTTTCGGAATTTAGAAGATTTTACATAGGTTTCACGCCCAAATACTCCAAAATTTTGCATTGAGGGTTCCCAATGGACCAAAAAAGCTTTTCCGATAAAAATACGTCTACGTTTTGATATAGCTCCAATAGAACGGTATCGCCCGATTTTCGCTATTTTCAAGGTTTTAGCCACATTTAACAACCAATGTAGCTGATATTTGGTATTTAGTCTTCGCCAGGTATTGCGGAATATTTTAACAGAGAACTGTTGGTATTGGTTTACGTTTTGATATAACCCCCGTGGAACGGTACCGCCCAATTTTCGGGTTTTTAAGCTTTTAGCCACATTATCTACCCAAAATTACAGAAATTTGGTGTTCAGTCTTCATATATTTTTGTAAGTTTATTGAATACTTCAAAATTGTGTCTTCAAATAAGAGAATTTTCCTTAAATTTTTTTGGTTGGTTAATGGTCAATAAATGGCACATTTTTTGTTAAAAGTCGAAATTTTGACTTTGTATTCTTTTCCTTGACGGTGTATTTTTTTCGGGCCTTGGAGTTCCAAAAATCTGCTTGCAGTTCCAAAAAAACTTGATTGTGACTAACATAACACTCGCGTACATATATACTTGGATTACGTCCAAATATCCTTAGGGTATCTCCCACACAAAATTTGGAACATGTAAAGTTTAAGGTTTTTTTTTATACCCTCAGCATTTATGCTAACGAGGGCAAAATACGCCTCATCGAAATAATGGTTTTATACCCCAAGTATTTTTGGACGAAACGTGTTTCAGACAATTTGGAGTCGATTTAGAAATGTCCGTGCGTCTGGCTGTCTGGTGCGCACGATATCTCTCGAAACAATATTTAGCCTAGGACTTCTCATATCGTTTTGATCTTTTATGTAGCCAATTGTATTCACGGCCCTCCATACGACGGTACCAGTTTCATCAGGGGCAAGCCTATACTTCTTGACAAAATAGCCTGAAAAAAACCCATATGACACCGTGTGTAGTTGTTGCAGCGCAGCATAACTCTCGGACGGATCTGCCGATTCGGTTCAACATTTCCCTTCGCAATAATTTGTGCAAACTTAGTTTAAGTTCGAAGATAGGCCATATCGGTCCATTCCTTCAGGTACCTTCTCCACAAAAGTTCAAAAATGTTCGGAAAAATTGTTCGTACGACAACTATTGAGGGGAGTGACCGATTTAGTCCATACTTTACATATCTTATATATAAAAGACAATGTGTATATGTTAGTATGTTTGTGTGTTTGTATGTTCCGTATAGACTCAAAAACGGCTGAACCGATTTCCTTGAAAATTTCAGAGAATGTACAGGGAACACCGGTGGTGAAAATAGGCTATATATTTTTTTGCATTTCGGAGGGAAAATTAATTTGCGAGACAAGGGTTGTTGTTTCTCTGATCCTAGATACTAATTTGGGGCCTAAAGACTCGACCACGTCCACCTTTTTAAATAGCCTATATATCAAAAACTGCTTAACCGGAGGGAGAACCTCCCCCCAGGCCCTATTTCTTTGAAAACGGTATTTTAACGAAACTGAAGAACGTATCGGTGAGAAAAATAATTTGGGAACAATGGTGGTTGTGTCTCCGACCCTATGTACTCATTTGGAACCAGATCACGCCACTTTTTAAATATCTTATATATCCAAAACTACTAAACCGATTTTCTTGAAAATTTCAGAGAATGGATGGTGATGACCCTTGGTGAAAATACCTACCCTTTGCCCTATTTTATTAAAACTATGTCTTTGCAACAAAACTTATTAACGTATGGCTTAGAAAATAAATTTGCGGGACAACGGTGGTTGAATCTCCGACCCTAGGTACTTATTTAGGGCTTAAAGACCCGACCATGCCCACTTTGTTAAGTATGTTACATCTCTGAAAGTACTGAGTCCATTTTCTTTTAAATTTCCGAGAATGTACCACCATGAACACCCGTGGTGAAAGTGGTCTATATTTTTTGAATTTAATTTTTTTGAATCGGAGGGGACGGGGTACCTCCCCCATGCCCTCTTTATTTTAAAACACTTTGCAACGTGACCGTTCCATAGAATTCCTACATCTCTTTCGACCCACATTAATATCCATCCCACCTTAAGGTTTTAATACGGTTAGTTTCATCAAACTTTCCCATACTCAACATTATTTAACGTAGCATGGAATATTTTAAAGTCGATGCAAGTGTTTGCGAAATAATTCTCATTTACTTAAATTCACTGCCCGAACATATATTCTGTAATTTTCCACCGAATTTGTCGAACACCAGCCGACGAAGTACGAACAGACGTGTGGCTCGTCCGCAGTCCCGTTACCAAGTTAGCCCCGATTCGGCCCTGCGCTTAGCACGCTCCAAGCTCTTAGCAAGCTCCCTGCGCTTATACTGAATTATAAATAAATACTGAATTATAGACACTCGTGTTTTACTTAAGGTTTGTGGGTCCTTAGGTCGACCCTGGCAGCGACTGAGTTTACCTCAGCACTAGACAAAACCACTCGTTATAACTTTTAGCACGCCCATTTTTTAAATACGTTATATCTCCAAAACTTCAGAACCGATTTTCAATTAATTTTCACATGATGTACAGGGTTGGCCACTGGCGGAAAAAGGCTATATAAACTTACGAACGTGTCTGTTTTCCCAACCCGTGTTACATATTTTAGCATTAAGACCCGATCACTCCCAATTTCTGAAATATGTTACAAATCAATGGAAATATCAGATGTTATGCATAACGAAGCTTTGATCTTATTGGAAAGCAAGTCTTTAAATTAGAAGGCAACATATCGATAGCTATAGCTTTATCAGGTATACATTATAAGAAGGTACAAGGACTACACAGTCGACCCTTAAGTTTTCCCTGGACATTCTTTTGATTGAATTGAACACATGCAATATCAAATAGAAGTTATCAAATAGAAGTTATCATCTCGAATCTACTTAAAAATTCCCAAGAAGCTTTAGAACGATTCTTGAAGGATTTAACAACAATTCACTTTTAGATTTCAGACAAACACTTTCAGTTATACTATTCCAGCAGAAGAAATAAATCCATGCCTCAAGTCATCAGATAACATACCGCCAAAATTTCATATATACACCAACATTTCCGAAGATGTTTTATTTATAGTCACTTGCAGTTCCCGACTAATTTGCGATGCAAGAAAAATATAATTTATTTAAGAAAAGGAAACATAAAACTGTTTCAAGGGCCAGCAAGGCGGACAGGGCCGGCTAGTTCTAATATATCTGCCAGTTATAGATCAGGTTCGAATATGGGCTATATTTGTCCACTCCTTCGGGTACCTCCCACCCAAAATTTCGGATAAGTTCACTTTAAGACCTGCTCTCGAATCACTTTGAGTTTTGTTAAAGCAACTTCCATTCACTGACCCAATTACGATGGTACAATTTTTTCAGGGGCAATTTGTAAAAATCCCTATGACATCATACATATGTAGTGCCTGGAGCGCACTATAGCACTCGAAGTGGTCAACGGATTTGGCTCACAGTTTCAATTCACATAGGCTGAGGATACTTTTTTACTTGTTAATGGTAGTGAACACGTCGAAGCATAAGTGATTCGTCACCATCATCCACTTATTAACTTTGCGCTTTATCCCCTCTTCATTATCTCCATCGTCACGATAAGGTGTCGACTTTTAAACTAACTTCA